>NW_006770161.1:2127891-2143366 GCF_000442215.2 Lipotes vexillifer
TGGGATCTTCCCGGACCGGGGCACGAACCCGTGTCCCCTGCATCGGCAGGTGGACTCTCAACCACTCGCCACCAGGGAAGCCCTAGAAGGATACACTTTTAACAGTGTACATGGCTTCTTTTCTGCCACCATATTAGTCCATCAGAGCTGATAGTTAAGAAGATCTAAGTTTTTTAAATCCACTGGATATGGTGATGGCTGACAGGAATTTTCATGTATGTGACCTATAATTTCCCATTTTTTCCTACACTACTTTGAACTAGATTTCAGACACTTTCAAATGTGAGTGAGGTCTCGTCCTGTGTCTGGGATCTCTCCAAAAAGGTCTCAGAAGCTGATGCTAGGAGAGTCAGGGCAAGCAGGTGGATTATGTGCCAAGCCTGGCAACAGGTATATGGGAAAGGACCAGCCGATGAGATGGATAAGGGAGAGCTTCAGTGAGGGAGCCAGCAGAGAGATGTAATGTTGATTCTCTCCGTCCTCTAGCATAGTGCTTTAGTATTTATATGCACTCTTGCATATATCACATACAAGATCCTATCTACCACAGCAATAGCTATCAGCAGCCAAACTCTGTAGTCAATACTCAGAGAGGCTAGGATTTTTCCTTAGATCATGCAACTAGGAAATAGGACATGCAGGAGTCTAGCCCACATCTTTTTCCTACGTACTGATGCCATATTCTTTATAACAGACTGTGAGTCTGAAGGCAAATAGAGATACTCCAAACCTTACAGGTGTAATCCTACAGAAAACATGATGGTCCCAGTGATGGATTTACACTGAAGGATTTTGGCAGATACCTAATCATTGAAACTGGGAAACAAAGTGAGAAATTGGGCATTAAAATATAGCAAGAAATTGCATTTTTAAAAGTTGTTGAATTACTAGGGACGCGGAGTCAATATTTTTCAGAACTAAAATGTTCAAAATAAGGTAAAGTACCTATACAGAACAAGCACTCAATAAATGGTAATGATTTTTCCTATAGAGATAAACAAAGGAGAAATTAAAGGATTATCACACACAAAGTTTCAGAAGTAGAAAGTAACATGGTGTGTCTGGGGAATGACAAGTACTTTTGGTGTAATTAGGGTAAAGCACATGAGAAAGGATGTGATGAGTGAGTGACAAAATGCCAATTGAGGCCAGGATGTGAAGGTACATGGGAAACTTATTAAGAGAGATGCACTATGTTCTTGAGAAAAGTGAAAAGACATTAGAGTTAATTATATATATATATATATATATTTTTTTTTTTTTTCTTTCTCATTCCTTCTCAAGTTTAACTCAGTGCTTAACCACATCAAATATACATTGTGCTGCACCCTAGGTCAAAACTCTCACTTTCTACCTGGTAAGAAATAGAGCTGGGTCATTAAATCTACTTGGACAGCTTTTCTTTTAATCATTTGCTTAATAAAAAGTGTTTTAGTCATTCATTAAAGGGAACAGTGGAAGTCTTTTTCTAACTTGGAGTCTATATGAGACCTTCTAGAGGAAATCTGTCACTTTTCATGGGAAAAGTTTGAAGCTAATTTTTCTACCCAGCTTAGTTCAGATCTGCTACTAATTTGCTGTGTGATCTTGGGAAAGTAATTTTCTTCTTCTGGACTAAAATCTCATTAAACCTAAAATAAAGGACTTGGATTCAAACTCACTTGAGATAAATGGTCTATTTTATGTATAATATCCTGAGGTCCATTGTAGTGAAGAGTAAATGGAATATTTGTTCTTAATGTGTAAGCCTTATGAGGGTGGGGAGGCACAGAAACAACCCCCAAGGCCCCTGGATGTATAAGTTAGAACCACATAGACTCCTCTCTATGAAGCAGGCAACACCATGGTTGTGTGACTAAAACAACTGGCTTGTGATGACCCTAGACCATGGACTTTATTCATAGCTGATTCATAACGAAGACATGTTTTTCTTTAATTTTTGTTTGGCTGGTTGTTTTGTTGACTGATTAGTTATACTGTTCATGTGAATGAACATAGATTTTCTAGAACCAGGCTATTTGACCAATGTCTCATGCTATATTGATTTACTTGTGCTGCTTTCCTTATTCTAAGTATGTAACTCTCAGCTGGATTAATATATCTATAGTGATATACCTAAACACAAATTGACTTATTAATAGGATGTATATTTAAAGAGGTGATATGTCAAGGTCTTCAAGTCCAATGTTAGGGGCTAGTTGCCACTGCATATTTCCTGCCTACCCTCTTCAGGGCAAGGTCACCTTACAGAGCCTTTTGGTTTGGTGCAAAACTGGATGTGTGAGCTTCTCCACTGAAGTACCTGCAGCATGGAACAAGAATAGGCTAATCTAGTTTCTGTAGAAGACCCAAAACTCTTTTATATAACATTTATTCCAATCATTTAGTTTATCTGATTGATTTTTGACACTTTATTTTAACATTTTATACAAATTTAGCCTTGCCATGTAGCTTAGACACAGGATATGTGTATAAGCACTTTTTTACATATGTTTCACTGTTTACATAAGATTGCATGTATAGCATATTTACAGATCTACTTAGGAACTTTTTTTCAGAATTTGTATTATCAGTCCACTATCAACCCTTTTCCTTGCTATACGAGCTGAATTGTGTCCTCCTAAATTTAAATGTTGAGGTCCTAATCACCAGTATCTCAAAATGTGCCTGTGTTTGGAATAGAACCTTTAAAGAGGTAATTAACACAAAATGAGTTCATAGGATAGACCCTAATCCAATGTGACTGGTGCCCTTATAAAAATAGAAGATTGGCACACAGATATGTACAGAGGATAGATCATGTGGAGACACAGGGAGAAGGAGGCCATCTGCAAGGAAAGGAAAGAGACCTCAGAAGAAACTGAACGTGCTGACATCTTGATCATGGATGTCTATAAAACTGGGAAAAGGTGAATTTCTGTAGTTTGTCCCCCATTATGTGATATTTTGTTATGTCGGTCTGAGCAAAAATAATATACCTACACAAATGGGTTGCACAGAAACCAATCTTGCAGGAGTACACCAGTATTTATGAAACCCAGGTATAACCAAAGTCACATGAAGCCCTGTTCCTGCAGAGTACATTTTCAGAGAAACATCTGTCACAAAAGCAAATGAGAGAGAGAGAGAGAGAGAGAGAGAGAAAAGAAGAAGAGGAGGAGGAGGAGGGGGAGGAGGAAGGGGAGGGGGAGGGGGAGAGGCATGGGAAGAGGAAAAAGAAGGAAGAGGAGGAGAATTTTTTTTTCATTTTTGTTTTTTTGAGGATAAATATGTAGGTTTGTTTGGTTTTTAAGAAGCAACCTGCCTTGATGCATTTTATTAATGATCACAGGCATACTGTATTCAAAAAAAAAACTTTTATCAGTTTCCTGTAATAAATCTTTTCTGTCCTCTTTTGAATCATTTATTTCTTTTTTATAGTGCCTATTCCATTCTTGTTTTTGCTTGATTTTCTCTTGCTCTTCTGTGCACCCTGGACCCATGTTTGCAAACATGCCAGGGCCAACAATACAATTGCTTGTAACCCCAGTGACCATAAATCTTGTTCTGCCAACTCAGGTCAATTTACTCCTGTTTCACTGCATCCTGTCCTGTGTAGAATTGGTCTTAGGTTTTTAGTTTTAATAAGGTATTAGTATTAATATTTGCATGGAAGTAAACCCGAGTCTGTTTCATAAATACTCACTTTGTATTTTTAACTTATGTCACAGTCTCCTCCAAATGCATATGAGATGCCTGTAGAATGAAGGCAGTTCTTACTCAGTTAAACAAATGACAACTCATTCTCCTTTTCTTAACCTTTCCAGATGAGGCAAAATTAACACCCCCCTTTCAAGGAAAGTTTGCAGGTTGCTTGGTGACTTGGCTAGTGACAGTTCTCACTCCTTGTTTAAGCAGGTAGGAGTAGTATTCAAGATGAGTATTTTTGCTACCACTTGGAGTATCAGGAAATGTTGACTGCCTTGACCTTCACTGTGGTCTAAGCATAAAGTTGTCAGGCCACCATCCCATGGATCCTATAGCAAATGGGTACAGCTATAATTACCTGTATGTGAAATAAGTACAGAAAATAAAGGCTGAGAATTCCTGTCCTAGAGTATATAGACCATGTTTTGAATGTTCTTGCTACCGTGGTTTGTTCCTTTATTATATGATATAAATCTAACAATGTTAGTCCATTAATGAATTAATTGGTAGTACTTCTTTTGCATTTTCAATAAGCTGCTTTGGCAGCACTGAGTAGAAAAATTAAAGTCCACTTGTAATAAAAAAAATAATTTCTTAATTACCATTTCTCCAAAAAGTTGACAATGAACCAATAATTTGTTCAACATGCTTATCAAAAATGACCACCATACAGCCATGGTGCATTTCTGTTCACGTAAAAGCTGGAAGGTATGTCAGCATCAACTTCAAAGAATAGTTTTTCTTTTATGAAAACTTCATTCAAAGGCTTCAGATAAAAAACTCAGTTAACTCTATTTTTATGGGTTTTGTCTATATCACAGAATCCAGTGAAGTTTTTGAAATACTTTTTTTGTTTAATATCAAGCATTTGACAATTTTGTAAACGCCATTGTAAATTCAATTAAAAATTCAGTGCTGAAAGTGGCAGTATTTATTTTAATGGTGATAATATAAATTTCGGTAGGACACCACATCATAGAAGAACAATGTGGTTGCTGAATCCATACACCTGTGAAATGTAGTGGAATTATTTGTGGTCCACTTATAAATTATAATTGCATCCAAACATACTACTGATTGAAATAAAAGCTGTGTTTGTCAAAAATACAAATAGCTTTACGTATACATATTTATAGTAGTACTACAAAATTTTTGTTATGAATGCTTAAGTATAATATACACAGTTTCTCTCTGCTGCTCATCTTCCTTCTCATTTTAAAATGTTTGAATCCAGTTTATAAATCTTTTTAAGTATCCTAAGGTGAGAGTGGAGATGTTTAAAATAAATTATTTAAACACTCTTCACATGTTTTTTGAAATCAATTAGAAATTTTTATCACAGTATTTAGTGATTGGAACTTAAAAATAAAAAAACCTCAGCTTTTGAAGCTGTTGGCCAATTGTTACCTTGCAAACAAGAAAACCTTGGATTTATTTTTAAAACAGCAAGTGAAGGACTGAACAAAATAAACTGTGAGTCCAATATTTAATTTTGATATGAAATAATTGCATCCTGGATATTTAAACTCAAGGGGAGAATGTCTTGATAGGGCCCCTACATTTTATTGGGTGAATTTACATTCTATCAAGAGGAATGAAATTGAGAAGACCTATGATTTTGCTGCAGCTAAATTTGGTGAAACAAAAGGCTATAGGGGCAACTTAGTTGACAAATTTCTTATAAAAACACCTGTCAAATAAATGAATTCTGTCTGAGGCAGGGGGAAAAAAAGATGGTACCTCTGAACATGAACATATTTAGAATAAAATATTTAAATGAAAATCTTAAATTGAAAATATTCAATTTAATGAAGTTATTTTCAATTTACCAGGTATTTCAGAAGTTTACTTAACTAAAAATAGTCTGTCCTACAGAGAAAAATTAATTGGAAGTGTCAACTATTTCAAATTTATTAACCATAAAAATACAACTTTGAACATATATAACTATTTTAGAAGTCCACCAATATAATAAACCTTGTTAGTCAATTAAAAATATATAAAACATTTTGCATTCACTTTCAATCTTAAAAGTGACTCATTTTGAACAATTGTTAGTTACATACACTTAATTCCTTCATTGTCCACTTACACATTGGTAAGTGATCTTGTATTGATGAAAAACTGGAGAGTAGGGTGGTGATTCTCCACTGCCTATCATGCATTCATCCTATTCCTCTCTGTATTGAAGTAAAATTTATCTTTTGCAAATTAGTGTATCTTAAGGCATCACTCAAGTAAACACCTGCTGTCCAACATCTGAATTATGTGAGGATCATTATGATTCTAGATTCAGAGGCACCACTCCAGACATACAGAATCAAAATTAGGGTGGAGGGCAGAGAATTAGCATTTTTAACACTCTTCCGAGGGATGTCTATAATTTGAGACACCGGAGAATCTGAAGCAAACTTCAATTCTTGTCCTTTATTCAGGTGTAGCATATTAAATGCAACAGCCTACTGCATACACAGCCCCAGTACTTTTACCCTCTACATCAAAAAGCTGAACTTTCTCTAGGATAGGGAGTCCATCCTTTTAGCCCAGATATTATATGGCTTGAGAATTGGTTTTATGATTGGGTGTCAAATTATAGAACACAATGAAGAGAGAGAGGAGTAGAGGGGAAGAGAATACATCTATTGATGTATTAGGTTAGAGAATCATTCCTCATTTCCACCTCTACAAAAAGGTGTTTCCTCATTACATAGTCAGCACAGTTCCCAGGTCTCTAAACTAAGGCCAGAGAGTAAAGTCAAAATATAGCATTTTGATGCCTCTGTCCTGAGCAGTGTTGCTGTTTCAAGCCGGAATGAAGTGTAGACGTAGTTCAGAGTCATATTTCCTCAACCAAACCTGTTCTACTTGTATTCCGCAGAAATGTCCCTGGGCTCTGGCTTATGATCCTTGGTTACCACTAGTAGAACTTTTATACAAAAACTCTTAGTTTAAAATATATATTGCCTTGGCCTTGGTTCAAAGAGTTTCAAATGATGTGACCATGCTTCTTGCTTAAACAGTGTTCTATGAGCTGGTCTCTGTGACTGAGAGAGGATAAAAAGAAAGGAGAAAAGAATCAGACATGATATATATATGTATATATTTGACTGAAAACATATTAGTGCTATTTCCTGAAATGGAGGATTGAGAATGAGTATACTGGGGTATGAATGAGATTTTATTATTTTATTTTAATTTTATTCATTAAGCTTTTAGACCATTCTATTTTTGGTAATGTGTTCAGGTTTATATGTCCATGAAGTAGTTAATAATAGACACCCTGATCTTAAGAAATCCAAAAACAGAGATAAGAGTCTTCCACTTGGAAGGCAGGGATGAAGTCATGTGATCAAAATCACCCCTCATCCTGATCATCAAAGTTAACAGTGATCATAAGAAGCCTGGTACACCATTTTATTTTCTCAAGTAGCTAAAATAAAACAGTGGACTTTCTTTGAGACAAAAACAAAAACAACAAAAAAATGAGTAATAAAAGAAAAGAACAGCAGGAAAGGCCACAGAGACAGGACAATGCACTGACATGAAGGCTAATGGAGGGAAAGATTTCAAGCAGCCAAAGCTTGAATTTTCTCAAGGAGAAAGAGGATGAAGTGGTCATTTGGGAATTATCACTGAGCATTTTCTAACTCAATTTTTATTGATTTCTCAAGAAAATAGCCAGATTGCAAGTGGTTAAAAAGCCTCTTCCATTCCCCAAGATACAAATTCTTATGTTCCCAGTGGCTTTCTGTTTAGAACTCTGGTGATGCTTTCTGTTCTTTGAATTGACCACCCATCTCAACATGGGACCTCACGGATCATGGATCACAAATGGGACCAGACCATCCTCTGTTCTTTATCGTATGACAGAACAGAGAATAGTCCTTAGTATATCCACAACAGAAAAAGCCTAGAATTTCAAATTGCAGAGTGCCTTGAGGAGGGGAGGAAAAAAATCTTAAAATTCCTTTTATTTTATTTTTTAAAAATGTCTCCATGTAAGGGAAAAAAAAAATAGGTCTTCTGCTGTAAGCGTTTCATTGGGCAGTTTTTCAAATTAATGCAGTTTAACTATTACATTAACTTAATGGCTATTTTCCCCTACTTTAACCATGTTAAATGTGCCAGCAATAATGAGCTTCTAATGCTGTCTCTTTTAAGTCTCAGAGGCATCTTTAGAGCTGCTGCTTATCTCCTGCATCATAAAGCTGCATAATTTAGTATTCAAACAATTCATTTAAAACTGAAGCCCTCAGAATTACCGTAAAATTAATCAGAACAAAGTCATCTTAACCCATCAGTTTGGTTTATCTCTAGTTAGCAAATTTGCAAATGAAAGTGAGATAAATAACATTGACTGAACTCTAACTTTCTCTTTCTGGGTAGACTCCTGTACTCCCAGAGATACCGATAAAATTTTGATAAAGGTATGGGTCACAGTTGTAATGGTCCTTTCATAATTGCAATAAATCAGGACTTTAATCTTATTTTATGTTGTTAATTCCAGAGCTACTGTTACCTAGCTGTGTATTGTTTTACTCTTGCTTTATTTTATTATATTTTTAATTAATTAATTAATTTCAAATTTAACAACTAGGGGAAATTTTTTTGTTTTTGTTTGTTTGTTTGTTTGTTTTGCAGTACACGGGCCTCTCACTGTTGTGGCCTCTCCCGTTGCGGAGCACAGGCTCCGGACGCGCAGGCTCAGCGGCCATGGCTCACGGGCCCAGCTTCTCCGCAGCATGTGGGATCCTCCCAGACCGGGGCACGAACCTGTGTCCCCTGCATTGGCAGGCGGACTCTCAACCACTGAGACGCCAGGGAAGCCCAACTAGGGGAAATTTTTCCCCAAGCTGAAGTGACCAATACATTCTAAACATCTTAATTTTTTTTCTTAAATTTCTAATTTGGCTTTAGAAAGTTTCAAATTGTTTTGAGGAAGTTTTCCAGGTGTTAAGATTTTCCTGGAGACTCAGGAACTTCAATTTCCAGAATATTCAATTAATAAAAGAAACTGTAGACATACTAGAACTTTCTTAATCTCTAAAGATTCTCTAAAGTGTCCTGGAAAGTTGTTGTCTTAATGGAATTTTCCACTTTCTCAAGCATATCTATAGTTCATATTCAGTAACAGTTGATCTTTTTCACTGAATTTTAAAATTTTATTCTGGAATGTGAGAAACAACTCAGCTATGAGTTATGTCTACATGGTGGGGAAAAAGGCTGATTTTTTAATGTAAGCCCCTCAGCTCGGGGTGTCATTTCTCAAAGTGTAGACCTCAGTGGGGATGTTACAAAAATAAAGAAGAAGCACATGCACAGATGTAGAAATGATGTGTGCTGAACTTATTTTTCTAAAAATATTTTGGCCCTGTGTTAGATCCTTGAAGAGTCTAGAGCAGAGATTAACAAACTTTTCTAAGGGGTCAAATAGAAAGCATTTTAGACTTGACAGGCCATCTATTCTCTATTGCAGCTCAACTCCCTGAACTCCGCCATTGCAGTACTAAAGCAGCCATAGATGACCTTCAAAAGAAGGGGCATGGCCGTGGTCTAATAAAACTTTATGCATTAAAAAATGGTGACAGTTTGCCAAGACCTGGGCTAGGGAGAATGAACCTCTAATAGGAAAAAGCTATTGTGATTTAGCCCCTTCTTACCATGAAATCTTTGGTTTCTTTTGTTTAAGAATCATCTTGCAAAACTATTGTGTTAAACAATACCCATTGGGATATAGTGGCGTAATGGGAAGAGTAGGCTTTAGGATCTAAGTGACATACGCCGAAGTCTTAGGGCTTCCACTTGATAACTCTAGGACTTCTGACAAATCAATTTTTTTCATACACAGTGGAACAATTTGTGAAGTAGGAATCACCAGCTATACTTTATACAGTTGATGCGAAGGTTAAAAGAAAATGTATATATCAAGTTTATGGCATGCAGTGCCTTGATAAACACAAATCCCCTCCTGATGGCTACTTTTCTTCTTTCAAAGACTACTCATACCGGACTTAGTGAATTTTACCTTTATTTGTGGTTACTACTCTTTTCGTGGACGACAAGTGAATATGAAGTCTCTTAACGTGTACTTCGTAAAAGTGCAGTGAGTGAATCCATTCTTGCTCTAGTCATGGGTTATTTGGCATTTCTCAGTGTGGCTGGATTTCTGTTTGTGCAGTTTGGCTGATTTGAAAGCCCAGGGGTTCTCTTTCAAGTGGTTTTCTTAGTGAGAGCTAAAGAGAGGGTGCTGGGGGCTCATATCAGGGCTCATCATGTCTCTCAGTCTTTTCACTGTTATTTTCCTAATCATATCAAACATTTATTGAGGGTTCACACTATGACAAACCCTGTTCTCAGCTCTTTTTAGGTATTAATTCACTTAACCTTCAAACTTCCTATGGGGTTGTTACTAATTTAAACCCATTTTTAGAAATAAAGAAGCTGAGACACAGAGTCACTGCCTAGCTGCCTAAGGCCACACTGCTGACAAGTGAAAGATCCAGAATTCAGAACCAGGTGGTCTGCCCTAGAGCCAGCTCTGGAAAATTCAGCCACTCTCTTCAGAAAATGCTTTTTGAGCATTTGCTAAACCATTTTGACTCTTTTAAGTGAGATCGCTTTGTTACTCAGAGGCAGAATTGTATAGTTTAAAGAACATAGGCTTGGAGGTCAGATAAATCTTGATTGAATCTGACTCCACCACTCAGTGCTTAAGTGACCTTGCACCATTTAGCATTTCAAAGTTTGTTTCTGCAACCAAAAAAATAAAAAATAAAAAAAAATTATATCTACCTCATACATCTATTTTGAAAATAAAAGCTTACTTATAAAATCACAGTCCCAGGTACTTAAGAGTTCTCCTAAGTGCTCTTTCCTTTCCAGCTCTCTCCTTACTATTATCTGAGGGGTCTCAAATGGACCCATGCAAGCCAGTAGCTGTTTGTTATTCGAGGACTGCACCTGAGAAAAAAAGTCTGCCTCTAACATACCTTACCCTTCGTTTTATTCTAGTGATCCAGTGTTCCTATGCCAATTTTTTTCAATATTTTCTTGCACGTGATTAGTATTGAACTTACAAATCCATTTTGTAATGCTATTTTATTCCAGCCTCCCAGAAATCCTGTGAAGGAAAACATTGCTACCCTGCATGTAAATAAGAAACCTGACTCTTATTGTGGAAGTTAATTGCATAACCAACCACTAAGGAGAGGTGATAACGGGGTTTGGATTTTCTCATCCTGATTTCAAACAGCAGACACTATACCAAAATGGCTCTATGATTGTCTTTGCCTTCCAGGGACTGTGCTAGGTGTCACAGTACACACAAGGCTGGGCAGGCAGTCTTCCTTTATTAAGTTTAAGAAGTTTTCCTATTCATTAATGTGAGATTCCCCATTCCTCCTTACCAATTCTCCTCAGGTAGCTTTTGATTTTGAGCTCTTTTCCAATTTGCATAGAATAAAGAGAAAAAGAAAGAAAGATACATGCTCTCACATACATGTAAGTAGAAAAAAATAACATACACAAAATAAAGAAAAGGCCACAAAAAAACTGGCAACTTTTCTTTTCTGTAGCCCTTTACAAAGCGTATTCACATTTGTTAATTTCGTAGACTGTATATAACAATCTGGTAAAATGAGAAAGGTGTATATTTTCCTTTTCACAGGGAGAGAAATAGAGGTTGTGTTTCTATCCAAAACCTCATATATTCATTTTCCGTGGTGAAACTGGAATTGGCAAAGAAAAAATTGAAGATTGGCTCATTCATCGTTCATTTTATCTTCTTTCAAGGTGGAAAGGTTGGAAAGCTATAAACTTCATTTGGACAGCTTCCTTTGCTGCTAGGATTCTAGGTGAATTCAGGAGATATTTGGGAGATAGGAGTGGGTCAGAGGCCATGTCCTAAGGCCCAGGCTGTTAGTGCTAACAAGATAGTGGATGCATGAGGTCTTCTCAAAGCAGCTTTTCAGTGTTTATTCTCCAGATTTCTCAGTGTTGAGAAGCTGAAGCCATAGGAGTTTCCTGATCCCAGGATTTCAGTTCCAACAACCATATTTACACGTGTGAGCCTCCTTCCAGAATAGATCGTGGAGCTCATGGAGGCAGGTGCTCCCCTAGTGGAAGAGACTGGTATTGTTCTGGAACTCACTCCAAACTTGCTTACTTAGCCTTCCCAGTTTTGTAAGCACCTAATTCCCTATATTGAATCCTTTCTTGGTAAACACTTTAGTGTTTTCTGTTTCCTGCACTGAAATCATATACGCTCCCAGGTAAGAGATCAAACTTTTGGGGCTTCCCTGGTGGCGCAGTGGTTGAGAGTCCGCCTGCCGCTGCAGGGGACGTGGGTTCGTGCCCCGGTCCGGGAAGATCCCACATGCCGCGGATCGGCTGCGCCCATGAGCCATGGCCACTGAGCCTGTGTGTCCGGAGCCTGTGCTCCACAGTGGAAGAGGCCCCAACAGTGATAGGCCCGCGTACAGCAAAAAAAAAAAAAAAAGAGAGATCAAATTTTTGCCAGAACTTCTGGAGGCAATGCTTTATTGCATTTCAAACAAAAGGAAATGAAATACCTTTTTGTTTGTTTCCTTCAAACAAAAGGAAAGCTAATGCCTAAGTATACTGAGAAGGAATAACCTACTTTGCATTTTCTTAAAATCAGTTCAATTCCTATTAACTTGCCTGGAGAATCTAAGGCCTTCTTAGGAGTATTAAAAAGTCATGGGTTAGAAAATAAAGAAAAATATACAGGTTGTTACTTTCTGCCCTTGGGTAAAGTATACTCATCACAACCCTTTAGATTTATATAATATGTTATGTTTTATGAAGCATTCATAATATCTCATTCAGTTCATGAAACAGACCTCTGAGGTAAGCATGACAGCAATTCTAAGTCGCATTCTACCCATTAGAAAATAAGGAAGTTTATGAAGCCTGGGCAGTATTATTTTCCTTTCTGCGGCTATGTATTTGGCACCTGGTGGTGTCTAGCAGAGAATAAGCACATAATAAAACCTCAGTGAAGGACTTCCCTGGTGGCGCAGTGGTTGAGAGTCCACCTGCCGATGCAGGAGATACGGGTTCATGCCCCGGTCCGGGAAGATCCCACATGCCACAGAGCAGCTGGGCCCGTGAGCCGTGGCCGCTGAGCCTGCATGTCCAGAGCCTGTGCTCTGTAACGGGAGAGGCCACAACAGTGAGAGGCCCAAGAACCACAAAAAAAAAAAAAAAAAAAGCTCAGTGAATTAATGAATCTGTGAATTAAGTTCTGGGAGGTTAAGGATCTTGCCATGGTCATAAAGACAGTAAGTGATAGAACCAAGATTTCAGAAACCAAACCCTATGCAATTCTACCAGAGCAAACTAATAAATAACATTCAGGTGATTCCCCGAGATCCTGCATAATTCTTGTCTGACAGAAGAAAACTTCTGTGGGGGTCAAGATCCATGATCCCGTTAGAATCTTTACACTTAGATTCAAGTCCTGGCTCGGTCACTTTTTAGCTTGTGACAATTTCACTGAGTCTCAGTTTCTACATGTATAAAATGAGAATGATAATTGTTTCTTTATCCTCAGGAAGGAAGAGAACATGTATGGACGTGCTCATTGTTACCCACAGATGAACCGTGCAATGTTTATAGTTTGTTTTTATAAAAAATCAAAGGTACGGAGCATAGATTCTAATGGGCTGAGTGCTGATTTTGATGCACTGGCATTCTTCCAAAGTCTTCATTTACTGTTTATAATTTATATAGAGTACAAGACACCCACGGCATTTTGACGCTTATGCAAATGTGTTTTAAATGTATCTAGTATATTGAGGAGGCTGCTATCTCCCACATGTTTGTCTTGCTGTCACAGGGAAAATCACTCTTCTTTGCCAAGATCCTGAATTAGAGCCTCCTTTGAGTGCCACCCGCATTGTAGGGGAAAGTGAACAAACAGGTCAAATGATCAACACTTGAGTCAGGCCCTGGGACAGATCTGCTTGGTATCTTCAGTAATTCAAATGCCTCACTGAATCAAGATTTCATTCTTTGTAAAATGTGGAAACTGGAATTGATCTCTAAGTTTGTGTTTGGCTCTGAGAAGCTTAGATTTCAGGTTTGCATCTATGTATTGTTTCCTTGGTTTTTGTTTGTTTTTTAGGTGTACTTTCCAGAGTTCTTCATACAAAATTGATTTATTTGGCAATCCCAGCTATTATCTGAATTTTAGAGCAAAGTGGAAATTCTCACCAAAAGACAGACTGGAAATGCTCTCTGAAAATCACTGGAACAACAGATGAGCAGTTCCTATATACAGGTGCACACAGGTGAAAGACCAGCCTCTGCTTTTTGACATTTCAAAGCCCTAAGTCATTACTGGAAAAACAAAAACACTGGCAGGACATGGCTTCCAAATAACTATACAGGTAAAAGCTAACCTAGTCTTCCAGAATCAGTTACAACCAATACATCACCAAATCCCAAAGAAAAGAGCAAGTAAAAAGTTTGAAAATTGTCAAACTCAGTGGAGTCAAAATTCTGATATTTTAAATTTCAGCTTCTCTTTTTCAGAGACTTACTTCAAGAAAAATTCAATACTGGGTATTCTCGCTTCCCTGTTGCACCCAGGATTTCATCTCGATTACCGAGGTGATGAGAGGGAGGAGATTATTTAGAATTTCATCTAAATTCCTAAGGAGCACCATGGCATGGGGGAGGAGCATGCATCTGGTTGGAGGTTGTCCTGCTTCCTCACCTGGCATCTGCAGAGGTGAGCAGGCTGCCCGGTGCTCTTTCTCCTTCAGCTGTTCGTTCAGGCACCTCCTGAGACTTCTGTATTCCCATCTGCTTCCTGTCCCAGGATGCATGCTGATATCCTCAGCGGGGATCACCTTGTTCTGATCACAAAAGCCCCTGAAAGTCCACAGACTTCCTCTCTCTGCACCCTCTCCAAAGACCTGGAAAGGCCAGCTGTGGTCTTGCACTTCCTGGGGATGCAGGATGACGAGTATAGCTGCCTCTTTGCCTCAGCTTGGTCTGCTCTGAGGCCATGCTGGGAAGGTGACCTCTGTAAGAACCTCAGGTGACAAGTTAGTATTGGTGCTTTCCACTTCCAGTTCCTCAACCCATTACCCTTTCCCAGCCTTGGAGCTGCACTGGGGGTGAGGGTAGAATGGGAGGGAGCGCGGGACCCACCTGCAACCTCCCCGTGAAAATCTGACCCTGTAGCTCTTCAATCTGACTGTATCCATAGTCCTTTTCTGGAAAGGCTTTATTTCTTCTTGGGCAAGGAAAGAAAAGCTGGCTCAGGAAATATTCCGATTATATTGTATAAGCCAGAATGTCTGCTTTAGGAATGCAAAAGCCAATAATTGAACTATTTTGTACTTAGAGAACAAATTCTTGAGACAATGGACACAGGGGAGTAGGGAGTAGGGACAAAAGGTGGTTATTACTTCTCAGTGGTATCCTGCTGTACAAGTAACTGTACAACTTTTCTTCTGATCCTTTGGCAAAACGAGCTTGGCAATGGTTGGGGATGAAAAGAATAGTCATGAAAGTTCTTTTACCTCCCTGAGCTAGAAGGGCGAAATCTGGCTAAAGGATAAAAAACATTGAATAGTACACTTTAACTGGGTGAACTATATAATTATGTATTTTATAACAATATATAATTCTTTAAAACATTAAATAATTACTTAGTAAATTAGCACATTAATAATAAAAACCAAATACGTATTATTTGCCAAATCCTTACTAAATTCACGCATCATATCTCTTTTTTTTTTTTTTTTTTTTTGCG
>NW_006770161.1:2143653-2166327 GCF_000442215.2 Lipotes vexillifer
CCCGTATCCCCTGCATCGGCAGGCGGACTCTCAACCACTGCGCCACCAGGGAAGCCCTACGCATCATATCTCTTGATTCTCACAATGACCCTTTGAAATAGCTACTATTATTTGTATTTGAGAATTAAATACAATAAATACAGATAAAAAGACAAGTTCACAAAGTTTAAATGTTTTAACCAAAATCACACAAGTAATAAGAAATTGATAAAGCTGAGATTTTGCAGCTAGGTTTGTGTGACCCCAAGCCAGCTTTCTTTCCTGACACCTCAGGTGCTGCCTGCACACTTGGAACAAAGATAAGACCCACAAATTATAATCCTGAAAAAGAATGTTTAGGAATAGCACTGCTCTTCTGTTCCATAAAAGACGACAATGACATTTAGCTTGAATCATGTTTTGCTGGTGAGACTTTACATATGTTTAAAGCTCTGTGCATCCATATAGGACCAATGGTGGTAAAGTGTTCTCATGAGCTGGTACAGGCCTTGGAGATACCCAGTGGACAGTGTTTTCGGGGTTCACTCCTCTACCTAAGCTCTCACAGTGCCCACTAGGGATTTGGAATAGGATGGGGGCCTTTCCCTTAACACCCCCAATCTTGAAAAAGTCTTCAGCCTTTTGTTTCAGTGAAGTTGAGCTCAGTTCATGCTGGACCCTCTTCTTCCCCATTGCAATAGTTACTGTGAATAAAATCTATCCTTACAGCTTTAATCAATATCCAGCTTTGTTTATCTTTGACACATAACAAGAGAAAGACAGAGATGATCCTATTTCGAATCTCTTGTATATGCCAGTCTACACAACCACTCTAAGTATCATGGTCCATGAAGAGTTGATAATGTGAATTCTAGGATCCTTTTCAATTTCAAAATATGTCTTTAGATCACATCCCAAGACTGAATCAAAATATTACCCTGGCCTTACATTTAGGTCTTTAATCCATTTTGAGCATATTTTTGTGTATGGTGTTAGGGAGTGTTCTAATATCATACTTTTAAATGTACCTGTCCAGTTTTCCCAGCACCACTTATTGAAGAGGCTGTCCTTTCTCCACTGTACATTCCTGCCTCCTTTATCAAAGATAAGGTGACCATATGTGCATGGGTTTATCTCTGGGCTTTCTATCCTGTTCCATTGATCTATATTTCTGTTTTTGTGCCAGTACCATACTGTCTTGATTACTGTAGGTTTGTAGTATAGTCTGAAGTCAGGGAGCCTGATTCCTCCAGCTCCCTTTTTCGTTCCCAAGATTGCTTTGGCTATTCGGGGTCTTTTGTGTTTCCATACAAATTGTGAAATTTTTTGTTCTAGTTCTGTGAAAAATGCCAGTGGTAGTTTGATAGGGATTGCATTGAATCTGTAGATTGCTTTGGGTAGTACAGTCATTCAAATGTAAGGCCAGAAACTATCAAACTCTTAGAGGAAAACATAGGCAGAACGCTTTATGACATAAATCACTGCAAGATCCTTTTTGACCCACCTCCTAGAGAAATGGAAATAAAAACAAAAATAAACAAATGGGACCTAAGGAAACTTCAAAGCTTTTGCACAGCAAAGGAAACCATAAACAAGACCAAAAGACAACCCTCAGAATGGGAGAAAATATTTGCAAATGAAGCAACTGACAAAGGATTAATCTCCAAAATTTACAAGCAGCTCACGCAGCTCAATAACAAAAAAACCCAGCCCAACCCAGAAATGGGCAGCAGACCTAAATAGACAGTTCTCCAAAGATATACAGAGTGCCAAGAAACACATGAAAGAATGCTCGACATCATTAATCATTAGAGAAATGCAAATCAAAACTACAATGAGATATCATCTCACACCAGTCAGAATGGCCATCATCAGAAAATCTAGAAACAATAAATGCTGGAGAGGGTGTGGAGAAAAAGGAACCCTCTTGCACTGCTGGTGGGAATGTGAATTGGTACAGCCACTATGGAGAACAGTATGGAGGTTCCTTAAAAAACTGCAAATAGAACTACCATATGACCCAGCAATCCCACTACTGGGCATATACCCTGAGGAAACCATAATTCAAAGAGTCATGTACCAAAATGTTCATTGCAGCTCTATTTACAATAGCCAGGAGATGGAAGCAACCTAAGTGTCCATCATCGGATGAATGGATAAAGATGTGGCACATATATACAGTGGAATATTAGTCATAAAAAGAAACGAAATTGAGCTATTTGTAATGAGGTGGATGGACCTAGAGTCTGTCATACAGAGTGAAGTCAGAAAGAGAAAGACAAATACTGTATGCTAACACATATATATGGAATTTAAGAAAAAAAAGTGTCATGAAGAACCTAGGGGTAAGACAGGAATAAAGACACAGACTTTCTAGAGAATGGACTTGAAGATATGGGGACAAAGTGTGACAAAGTGAGAGAGTGGCATGGACGTATATACACTACCAAACGTAAACTAGATAGCTAGTGGGAAGCAGACGTATAGCACAGGGAGATCAGCTAGGTGCTTTGTGACCACCTAGAGGGGTGGGATAGGGAGGGTGGGAGGGAGGGAGACGCAAGAGGGAAGAGTTATGGGAACATATGTATATGTATAGCTGATTCACTTTGTTATAAAGCAGAAACTAACACGCCATTGTAAAGCAATTATACTCCAATAAAGATGCAAAAAAAAAAAAAAATTACCATGTATATAGGTATGCCTCACTGTTGTGTAGATTACCTTTGGATATTTCTTCTTAACCTGATTTGATGGATTGCAAATTTCCAAGAACATCAAACTTCTGCAGAAACTAATTTCAGAACATATATATGAACTTTGATCCACCTGAGCCTGGAGACTTTCCTGGCATTAATGATTGTTTGTATCCCCAGAAATGGGAAAAGGCTAAAGGGAGAAATTGTTATACTTTTCTTACAATTGTATAGATTCACCACCCTATATTCCTTTCCCTCATCTGTCTAAAACCCCCTGTACCTCCAAGCAGAGTTACTGTACAGTTCCCTTTATTCTTTAACTCTGATAAAACAAAAGGTGATTCATGTGTTTTTTGATCCTGATTCATGGAAATCCTTAACATCAATTATTGAAATGTCTTTCTGTAAAAAATAAAGAAAAAAAACCCA
Organism: Lipotes vexillifer; assembly: GCF_000442215.2. Lineage (NCBI taxonomy): Eukaryota > Metazoa > Chordata > Mammalia > Artiodactyla > Lipotidae > Lipotes > Lipotes vexillifer. The sequence continues at coordinate 2,146,761 of NW_006770161.1, forward strand.
GCTTTCTGCTTTAACTTTTCACAATACATTTGTCAAGTAAAACATGTTTTATAGGAAGAAAAACTTTTATGTCACAGATCTCAAATTAAATGTGGACCCAGTTAGAGCTGTTCCCCCCACCTCACAGACAGATTTGGGAGTGGGGAGGGAACTTTATCATGAATAATATGTACCTGAGACCCATTTTCAATTCTGGGCTTGTAAACACTCATTTTTCCACACAGAGAATACATATCATAAGAGCTGTCCCACTCTATCAGTTATAGCTAGTGCATGTTCTGAGAAATCCCTTAAATAACTAATTTTCTGGCAATGGAGACTATCTTATTAAAAAGTCATTTTAGTTTACTGTGTATTGCTAGGAAAATAAGTTATTAAATAAGAAGCTTACTGCTCAGTTAAGAAACCCTTTCAAAAGCATAATTAATAGAAAGGGAGAATAGGGAAGTGCCCCAGGATCCCCACTGTCTGAGGGGCCCTTGGTATGCTCATTGGAACAGCAGTGTCATAAAAGGCACACCTTTATATTTTATAAATCAGAGAGACCTTGGTTGGATCTTGATGGGCACACCTAATGGGCAATTCAGGCCCTTAGCTAAGACTGAATTTTCTCATGTTCTTTGAAGGTTATTTTTATTATTATTATGCTTCTTGGGAAAATCACTGGAGTTTTACTTTATTTCATTTTATTATTTTAGGTAATATATTTATAAGTTTCAAAAATTCCAAGTTATAAATAAGTAAATAAATACATATAAAATATAATAAATTAAACAATGTAACCTTACTACAGACATTGCTCTGCACTTTACAGTTTCCTTACCTATGTTGGAGATCTTTCCATTAAGTACATGAAAGTTTATTTTTCTTTATACTACATTGTATGGATACAGGATAGTTTTTTACATTAAGTCTTACATATAGACCTTTAGGTGCTTTCCAGTCTTTTTTTTAATTTAAATAATGCTTCAATGAATAAACTTATACATACAAAAATTCACAAATATGCAAGTATATCTACAGAATTGATTATTAGGTTAAAATGCATCTTCATTCATTGCTTTGATGCAACTTTCAATATGCTCCACACAGTGGCTATTCCAATTCCCATTCCTCATTTCCTCCCACAGTAGCAGGTGAACAGAGTTGTATCAAATGTTTTGTCTGACTTTTGTCAAACTAGACTGGCATGCCAGTCTAGTTCAAATTTGCATTTAGATTATTTTTGACTGAAATTGAGAATTTTGTTAATATGTTGAATATCTATTAGTAGTTTTTGATTAACGAACAGTCCAGTCATATCCTTTGCACAATTTGGGGGAGTTTTTTTTTTCTTTATAAATTTATTTATTTATTTCTATTTGTTTATTTTTGGCTGCACTGGCTCTCCGTTGCTGTGCTTGGGCTTCCTCTAGTTGCAGTGAACGGGGGCTACTCTTCTTTGCCGTGTGCGGGCTTCTCACTCAGTGGCTTCTCTTGTTGCAGAGCACAGGCTCTAGGCACATGGGCTTCAGTAGTTGTGGCACACGGACTTAGCTGCTCCACGGCATGTGGGATCTTCCTGGACCAGGGCTCGAACCCGTGTCCCCTGCATTGGCAAGCGGATTCTTAACCACGGCGCATCAGAAAAGCCCTGGGGGGTTGTTATTCTTTTCCTCATCAATGTGTTGGGCCTTTTATACATTAAGGAAATTAGCTTTGTGTCTGTGATATGAATTGCCAATGTTTAATATGTCAAAACTACCATAATATATTTTTTAACTTTGATGTAGTTTTAGAAGCTGAATGCTTTATGGCATTTATTTACACATCATGAAGTACCTTGCCACTTCAGAAGTTATACAGTAATTCTTCCATTGTTTCTTTCATTACATTTTAGATGTATTTTGTACATTTAAACCTTTATTTTTATTTGAAATTTTCCTGGTTAACATTTGAAGTATAGGCACAATCATTTTTATTTTTTTCATATGTCTACATATTCATGCCAAGATGTTTTTTTAAAGAGCCAATATTTCTCCCAAGTATTTTAGACTTTACTTTTGTCATAACTAAATTTCTGTATGGATATGGGTCTATTTCTAGGATGTGTATTCTAATAATTTAATGTCTTCAGTTCATGTAATATATCAATACCATTTAACAATTTTGTAATTACTTAAATATCCAGTAAGTGTAGACTCTAGTCATAACTATTTTTTTTCTTTTTTTTTAATGTTTTTTTATTGTGTTAAAAGTCATATAATATAAAACATACAATTTTAACCATATTTAACTGTAGAGTTCAGTGGCACTGAGTATTTTCACATTGTTGTACAACTCTCACCATCATCTATCTCTTGAATTTTTCGCCTTCCTAAGCTGTAAATCTATCCCCATTAAACACTAACTCCCCATTCCTCCTCCGCAGCCCCCCACCCTGGCCCCTGGCAGCTACTATTGTACTTTCTAACTCTATGAATTTGGCTATTCTAGGTACCTCATATAAGTGGAATCAGACAGTATTTTTTCTTCACCTAATAGTCATTACTTTTGTTTTTTTTTTTTTTTTTTTTTTTTGGTCCGTGGGCCTCTCACTGTTGTGGCCTCTCCGGTTGTGGAGCTCAGGCTCTGGATGCGCAGGCTCAGCGGCCGTGGCTCACGGGCCCAGCCGCTCCGCGGCATGTGGGATCTTCCCAGACCGGGGCATGAACCCGTGTCCCCTGCATTGGCAGGCGGACTCTCAACCACTGCACCACGAGGGAAGCCCCATTACTATTTTTGACTCATATTTTTCTATTATATTCTTGATTAATTTGTTTTTCACTAAAAAAGTTTAGAATCATCTTTTCTATTGAAATAAAAAGACAAATAAAAACAAAACGCATTGTTATTTTTATGAGTATAATGGTAAATTTTTAAATGTATAGTTTAACATGGACAAATTGACTTATTTACTGTTTTAAAGTCCCCATCCAAAATTATAATGTACATTCCATTTGTTCAAGCTTTCTTTTGTATTCCTTCAAAGACGTTTGAAGTCTTAAAATTTATTTCTACATACTTTATCTCTTGCATTTCAGATCATAAAAGGATCTCCTTTATCCCATGTAGTTCTACTTTATTCTATGTTCTTGCTTATTGGTTTTACTCATTTATGTATTTCTATGCTGTATCCCACTACCTTGCTGCTTGCATTGGTTGCAATGATTTCTCAGTTGATTATCTTTAATTTTCCAGATAATCATTTTACCTGCCAGTAGTGATAATTTTAATTCCTACTTTACCATTTTTATACTTATAATGTATTTCTCTTATATATTTATGTTTGCTTGTATTTAGAAATATGATAATTAATAGTCAGTATCCTTGCCCTAGGCTTTGCTAAGAATCCTTTCTTGTTTTCCTTTCATGTCTGTCGGCTTTGAGACTCAGGTGAAAGTATATTTACTAATGTTATAAATTATTATATTTGTATCTTTTGTTTTTTTCTGAAATCAATAATAGATATTTAATTTTATCAAAGACCACTTCAATGTCTACAGATGTAATCTTTTTTCCCCTGAGATCAAGTAATATGATTAATTATATTAAAACATTCTTAGTTTTGAATCATTATCTTCCTGAGTATTACATAATGATGGTCTACTAATTTTTCAAATATGCTTCTAAAACCTACTTGCTGAAACTGAATTTATGATTTTTGCATCAAATTATTTATTTCATTATTTTTTTTTTTGTTATCTATCTTCTCCCATTACAATAAAGGTATTTGAGGACAAAATTTATCTTCTTTTTTTTTTTTCATTAAAACCTCAGCATCTAAAACTGCCTGTCATATAAGTAATTTCTCAAGAATATATTGACATTTATTAATTCAATGAACTGAGATTTTTCTGTTTCACCTCTTTTGTCAAATTTCAGTGTCAATTTACATATACTTCACACAAATCTCAAAAACAATTCAAATAGCTTTGGAATTATCACTGCTTTAAAGTTATAGTTAGTTTTAATCAGTAGGAACACTTACCTTGGAATTCTACATGCAGTTATGCCTCAAGTAGAAAATTTTGTATGGTTGGGTTTGGAGACATTTAGTTTCATTTAACACTTAAAAAGAAATTTTTATCTTAACACAGGTTATTTGTTATTTAATAAATGTTTTTTTGTCCCTATATAGTACTGAACCTTATTTGTATATCTACTGATCTATCACTTATCTATCTATTTAGATGATCTAGAAGAAATCCACATATAATTTAAGAACAAGAACAAAGAATCACACCTATGTCTCATTAAACATTATAACATTTTGTTTTCTTGCTCTGTAATCTCTGAAAATGGAATCATATTTTTTGTGGTCATCTATGGTATTTTAGCTCAATATAAATTTACTCTTGTTGCTGTATATTTTTGTGATTGACTCATTTTCATTGTAGTACAATATTTCACACATTGGGTTTTTAGCAGTTTCTTGATAGTATGAGTTGCACTGCTGTAGGTATTTTTGCCTTTGTTTTCTGGTACTTAAGAGTTTCTGTACAAGAAAGTTCTATAACTGGGACTGCTGGTTGGTACTATGCACCCATTCAAGTTTATAATATAACTCCCAATTATTTGTCAAAATGCTTGGATTAATTTAAAATCCCACCAGCAATGTGCCAAGGTTCATTAATAAATATTTACATTTGATATTATTAGACATTAATTTTTTTGCCAATCTCATGGCATAAAATGATATCTAATTGTGGTCTTAATCTAGATTTCTCTACTTACTAATGAAGTGGAGCATATTTAATATGCTTTTTTTTTAACTGTGCATGTTTATTGCCCATTTATCTTTCCTGTGCAATTTTAGTTAACTATTAACTTGATTGCTTTAATGGTTATAGTGTTTTTCAGGCTTTCTATTTTTTCTTATGTCAGTTTCAGTAATTTATAATTTCTAGAATTTCCTGAGTTTTAAACATATTGTATATGGTAATTCACAAATTATTTTAGATATTTTCTTGTTTAATTTGATTTCTACTTATGGTTTCCTTTTTATTCCTAATGTTGCTCATTTGTGCCTGATGTTCTATTGAATCTCACCAAAGGATTAATTTAGTCTTTATTTTTCTTTGACCAGAAGATTTGATTTGTTTCTGTTGGGTCTTACATGCTGACATCAATCTGAGGCTATTTAATCCCTCTTGAGAGTCCCTACTTTAATGGAGGAATCTCGAGTTCATCTCCCTACTCTGCCCAAGGTAAAGCAGATGATCATAGCAGTGTTTGCATTCAAGAAGATCCTGTCTTATATGATTACTTATCTCTCCTCATCCCTGTTTTGCTTCCTGGATTGTTGTCATCTTTGTTATTTATTTGTTTATTTTTTGTTTGTTTTAACCCTTAGAGATTTTCTTTAATTTCTAATGAGCTAGAAGTACCCTAGAAATTACAATTTTATAATTTTTTCATGAACTTGGTATATTTAGAAGGAGAGTTTTTCAGAAAACAGAGCATAATATATTTTTAGAAATCAAAGTACTAACGCATTTATTTTCAAAACTTTAGAAATAATTTGTATCTATTATAATCACCATAAATTTGGGGTTTGCTTCATTATAAAATATTATTTTTTCTTAAAATTGAGTTTAACTAATTTATATTTATGGATATACATATATGCTAAGGTTTAGATTTGTCAGTTTATTCTGTTTTTATAACCTTTAAAAATACTTCATTATAAGGCCTTTCTTCTATCTTTTTTCATGTATTGTTTATCTGATATTTTGGAAGGGTTTTATGTTGGTTACATTAATAATCACAATTTATATATGATATCCTTAAATTTCTATTTTATATTGTACCTTAAATTCCTATTCTTAAGACATATGTATTTGTTTCCTACTGATTACATTCAACAAAATAAGAGATCAAAATTAATAATTGCCAAATAGGTAAAGAAAGTGTTCATAATGAATGACAATAAGAAAAAAGTTAAGAAAGTATTTAAGCCTCCCTGAGGAATTCAGAAACTGGAATTAACAGATACAAAATATGGAACAGTTGCTGTATTAAAAAGTTAAAGTAAAGAAGGGGGAGGGGCTGAGATGGTGAAGTAGGAAGACCCTGACTCACCTCTTTCCACAGGCATACCAAAATTACAAGTATTTAAAGGGAAACTGTTGATAATAAAACCTAGAAGACTAGCAGAAAAGATCCTCTACCACTAAAGATATAAAAAAGGAACTATAACCAGATGGGAAAGAGGGGCAGAGATGCAATGTAGTCAAGAATTATACTCCTGGGCAGATGACCCAAAAAGGAGGATAATTACAATTGCAGAGGTTCTACCCCAGGAGCCAGGGGTCTGAGCCCCACTTTAGGTTATCCAGCCTGGGGGTCCTCCACTGGAAAAATGAGCCTCTAGAATATTTGGATTTGAAGGCCAGAAGAGCTTACTTTTGGGGGAGCCAGAGGGCGGGGCAAATAAAGACTCTACTCTTAAAAGATATACATAAAATCTCATACACTCCAAGACATGGAGCATAAGCAGTAAGTTGAAAGAAGCCTGAGTCAGACCCCCTTGCTGATCTTAGAGGACCTCCCAGAGAAGTGAGAGGAAACTGGAGCTCACCCTGGGGACACAGACACTGGTGGCAGCCATTTTTAGGAGCACTTTCTATGATGAGGACACTGGTTCTGACAAGCACCATTTTGGAATCTTCCCTTTAGCTTATTAGCATCAGGACCTGGCCCTGACTACCAGCCTGTTGGCACCATTACTGGGATGCCTCAGGTCAAGCAACTAGCTGGGGGGAGATACAGCCCCACTCACCTGCAGGCCTGCTTCCTTAAGATCCCCTGACCCCATAGCCTATCCTGACCCAGTCCTGTCCACCAGAGAGCCCAAGACCTTGCCCTGCATAACAGTGCACTTGCACTAGCCCCAGGACCCTGCAGCCAGTGATCCTGAGACCAGTCTTACCTACCAGTGGGTGGTCACCAGCCTCAGAAATCCCTGGGCCCTGACACCAACCATCAGTGGGCTGACATTAGGTGTGAGGCCACCACAGCCCCATAGCCTGCCATGACAGGACACAGACGATCCATCAGCATGTCAGCACCAGCCCTGGGAACTCTTGGGTCCCAGCCCAGGCCACCAGGAGTCCAACACAAGCTCTGGAACACTTTGAGACCATCAGCCAGCTGCCCCAGGTACCAGCCCTACCTGCCAGTAGGCTAACACCAGCTTCAGGACACCATGAACCCTGCAGCCAGCTTTGACAAGAACCAGCATGCCCACTAGTAGGCCAACACCATCTCTAATACCCCCAGGGCTCTGCAGCCAGACACCCCAGGGACCCAGCTCCATCCATCAGTGAGCTAACACTAGACCTAGGATCCCCCAGGGCAGCAGCCCCATCCAGCAGGGGGCCTACACTAGCTCTGAGGCACATTGGACCCCTCAGCTAGCTAGCCCAGGATCCAGTCATGAACACCAATGGGCAAACACCAGCTTTGGGACCCCTCACAAACTCTATAGCCAGGCATTTCAGGAACTAGACCTGCCAACCAAGAGGTGGACACTAGATCCAGTGCCCCCAACCCTGTAGCCACCCAGAACCAGCTCCACATACCAGTGGGCCAGTATTAACCCCAGGGCCCCACAGGGCTTCACAGCCATCAGCCTCCTGAACCAGACCCACCCACCAGTGCCCAGCAGCCTCCACACAATGCAGGGCCTGGCAACCAATCTGAGTGAGGGCAGCCACATCTACCACACTGCCCACAGTAGTCAGCCGGCAACAACAGAAGGACCCATGCAGCCCACATTGGGTGCAATCCTAGAGCATATAGCCTGAATATCAGAGAGGAGTGAGCTGCTGGAATGCATAGGCTATCTCCTACAAAAGGCCAGTTCTCTAAGATTGGGAAATATAACCACACTACTACATACCTAGAAATAAAAAACAGCAAGTTAGGCAAAATGAGGCAACAGAAGAGTAAGTTGAAAGAACAAGATAAAACTCTAGAAGAAGAACTAAGTGATATGGCAATAGGCACTCTACCTGATAAGAATGCAAGGTATTGATTATAAAGATGTTTAAAGAACTCAGGAGAAGATTAAATAAATAGAGTGAGAAGTTAGAAAATTTTAACATAGAGTTAGAAAATATAAAGAAGAACCAAAGAGAGATGAAGAATACAATAATAGAAATTTTAAAAATACACTAGAGGGAATCAAGAGATGTTAGAGAAGAACAGATCAGCCAGCTGGAAGACAGAATAGTGGAAATCACTGAAGCTGAATGGAAAAAAGAAAAACAGAATAAGAAGAAATGAGGACAGTTAAGAGACATCTAGGACAACATCATGCATACTAGCACTCACATTACAGAGGTCCCAGAAGGAGAAGAAAGAGAGAAAGAGGTAGAGAACATACTTGAAGACATAATAGATGAAAACTTCCCTAACTTGGCAGAGGAAAAAGACATCCAGGTCCAGGAAGCACACAGAGCTCCCAAAAGGATCAACACAAAGAGGACCACACCAAGACATACTTTAATTAAAATGAAAAAAAAAATAAAGATAAAGATAGAATATTAAAAAAAGCAAGGAGAAGCAACAAGTTAGGTACAAGGGAACTCCCATAAGGTTATAAGCCAACTTTTCAGTAGAACTCAGTAGGGAGTGGCACAATATATTTAGAGTGATGAAAAGCAAAAACCTACAGCCAAGACTACCCTACCCAGCAAACATTCATTCAGATTTAATAGAGAGATCAAAAATTTACAGACAAGCAAAAGCTAAAAAAGTTCAGTACCACCAAACCAGCTTTACAAGAAATGTTAACAGGGCTTCTCTAAGAAAAACAAGAAAAGGCCACAACTACAAACATGAAAATTATGAAAGGAGAACTCTCATCAATAAAGGCATATATACAGTAAAAGTAGTAGATCAACCATGTATAAAGCTAGTAGAATAGATAAAAGGCAAAAGTATTAAAACCAGCAATATCTACAATAAGAAGTTAAGGGATACACAAAGCGAAAAGATGTACATTATGATATCAAAAACAGTAAACAGGTTGGGAGTGAGTAATTATGCAGGGTTGTTAAAATGCATTTGAATGTAAGAGATCAGCAAGTTAATATAATCACACAGATATATGAATCACTATATATAAACCTCAGGGTAACCAAAAACTAAAAAAATAAATAATAGATACACACAGGAAAAAAGAAAAGGAATCTAAACATAACAATAAAGGTAGTCATCAAATCACAAGAGAACTAAAGAACAAGAAGGGAACAAAAAATAACTACAAAAACAACCTGAAAACAATTAACAAGAAGTGTCTACTTATCAAAAATTACTTTAAAAGTAAATGGACTAAATGTTCCAATCAAAAGACATAGAGTAGCTGATGGATGCAAAAACAAAGAGGGTGGGATTCAACATATGCATTTGAGGGGAGGGGCAGCACAATCCAGCCCATAATAATATGAGAAAAATATTAACATTTTTGTGGAGATATGAGCAGTAACTATTAATTGCAGAAACTCCTTCAAAGCCACAGACTCATAGATGACATATTTCAAGCTACCTGGGACATCAAACACCAGTGTTCTCTTCCAGAATCTGCTTGATTTCTCCTTCTGGAACTGGCTCTTGTTCCTCTGACTTTTTTTTCTCTTACATACACAGATAATTTTATATAAAAAAGATTATCCCATTGCTCTTCCACTCAAAAATATGTTATGGGAGTTTTTCCAAGTCAGTGTAAAAAACAAATATGCATCAGATTTTGTACAGGCTGCAGAGTATTCCATTACTTGAATAACCATCATTTATATAACCTATCCAATATTGATGTACATTTAGCTTGTTTCCATTGCTTTGATTAACAAAATGGAGATGAATATCCTTGTACATTCATCTTTGTAGTACTGCTAAATTACTGCCTTAGGAAAATTTCTAAAAGTGCAATAGCTTTGCCAAAGCAATGGACACCACATTTCAAATGATTTATTTTCCTCTTCTATTTGAAAGTACATGCTCATCATTTGCTGAAGTGATATGTTTGTTCCCTGTCAAAAAAAAGGGAACCAAGCTAAATCCCTTCCTACTTCACCTTGAACATATCATTCTATTATTTTCTAATTTACTATAATTATTTATTTAGACAGAGTCATATTTGAATTTTTCTTTATGCCATGCTTTTTAAAATGAGTGATAATTTACCATAACATTAGATTGATTTTTTAGCACTATCTTGCTTCTCTCAACTTTATTAAATTTACTTTGAATTACAAAAGTAATACATCCTTTCTGTAATAAGTTTAGCTAACATTAACTTACAGTTAGCTGTTGCAGGGCTGCTGCAAATTGGCCAGTGGTGATGCCTTTTCTCCATCCACTGCCTGGACTCACCATCAAAGGGAAAAACACTCCTTTTTGTGTTTAGTCCCTCTCCTTAATTTTAAAATTTTATTTGTTTGTTTCACAGTAAGAATATGTATTTGGTGGGGTAGTCTTATGTTCTGAACATGTAGAGCTGTTGACAGCATTAGACTGTGTTGTCTCAGAAAGGGGAAGATGCGTGCAGTTTTAAAAGTGGACTGGCTCAAATATGGGAATACCTGGGGAGTTTCTGAGGAATGACAGTGAGCTAACTGCAGTCAAACACAGTAGATCCAGATGGGGCTGATGTGACCACTGGATGATTCTGGACACTAGGCTCTAGCACTTGAGGCCATGAGAACCTGAGTAGAGTCCCCTGTGGTCAAGCCATAGAAAAGGGATTTGGAAATACCAGCCCCTGAGCCCTAAGGAATCTATTATCACAGTACAAGCTGTGGTCCTTCTTCTTTTCCTGGACCATGTAAATCTAGGGATGGGGAGAAGGCCCTAAACATGTCTAATCTTAGACTTCTTTTCATCCTTGGGTACTGGGGACAAGCAAATTGAATTCTATATATTTTTTTTAATTTTCAAAAATGTGGCACTGTTGCACCATGACTATCATAGAATGACCAATGCTGGTAATACTGATTGCTACATTCATTCATTCATTCATTCATTTATCCCTCCAGCTAACGGATAGTCACAGTCACTGCTCCCACAAAGCTTACAGTTGAATATGGAAGGCAGACTTTAAAATATTACAGAAATGCATGAATTATTACATCCTCCAGAATGAGAAGGCTGCCTGATCAATCCAACTTATTATCAATTTTAGCCAGGGTTTCTCTGCTCAGAACATCATTTCTGAACCGGCTCTTGAATAATTTTTTTTAAAGCATCTCTTTGGTGATGGTAGAGCAGAAAAGGATCTTGCCAGTTCCTACATAAAATAGTGAGTCCATTAATTCATCTCTTGACTCACTCTTTTCTTTTTTTGCACCTGTAACTGAGTATTTGATTTAAATGCATTTGCCTCTTTGTTTATTGTTCTCTCTTCATAATGGGGGTGTCAATACAAGATGGCAGGGACTTGGCTTTCTTCACTGTATTTGTCATGACTCAGAAAAGTTCCAAAAGTACAGTATATACTGGGCAAATGTTTTCTGGATAAGTAAACAGCCAGAAGGCATGACACCTCAGGATGTCAATATCTGAGCTGCCATATAAAAAAATGTGAAAATCTTGAACAAATATAGTATTTTTTTCTACAAAAGCTAAGTGTTATGACCTCTGCGATATGTGACATTTGACTTCTCAATTCCTTTTTCTCCTCAAATCTAGAAACACTTTAGCCAGTCAGATTGTCCTCAACAGAGACCCTGACTCAAGATCTCAGACTTGGAGCTCTGTCTCAGAAGCCCCCTTCCCTCTTCTCTGAGCCCAATGCATTTATCCATTCCTCCTTTCCTTTTAGAGGTCAATACTGCAAACAAATACTCCATATATAGAAGTGCAGGGTAGCTTTGCTGCAATATCAACGTTCCTATTAAGGCACCTGAGAAACATACCCAAGTTCATGTAGTGAAACTGCCTCTGCTTTCATTTATTAAGAAACCATTTGCCCCTCTTTTCAAGTCTTGTGCTTAGAAGGAAAATTGTCATTACTTGTATTCCTACAGCTTTTGTTATTTGTTTTCTCATGCATTATTTAATGATTTTGCTGAAATACAGGGATTTCTCCAAGTTTTGCTCTCATCCCCTCACCAAAAAAAAAAAAAAAAAAAAAAAAAAAAAAAATCAAATACAATTGCCCAAGGTCTTCTATCTTACTAAATTATTTTGGAGTGACATCTCCTTTTCACAGTGATGCCCCCTAAAAGGAATTCTCCAACTACTTATAGTAAAATTACAACTATTTATGCTATAACCTTCAGTTTCTCACTGCCATTTCAGCATCAGGAATTAAAGCTCTTTCTTTTCTACCTTGCTGAAATTTTGCTGTTTAACCCTTTCATTCCGTTGGGCAGGTATCATCATTGTACACCATCATATATATAATAGACACAGTACATATTTACCAAATGAAAGTCGAATGAGAGGACTTCCTTTTTATTCTGAATCCCTATAATGCAACTGTTTCCTTTCTTTAAAAAAAAAAATTCTCTCCCCTTCTTTTCCCAGTAGTTATATTTTCTACTTAACTTCTTACCCCCACTGCAGCAAACACTGGTTGAACATGAACTCTAAGCTGTGTACTTAGATAGGTCTGGATAGAGAGATGCATGTCCTAGTTTCCTTTTTGATCTAATTAGTATGTTTTCCCTCAAACCAAATGAGGGTATTAGCCAAAATTTTGTTTGTTTTTAAAGTAATACAGACTAGCAGTGTATTGGTGGTGAGTTGTAATCCAACAGACATTTACAACACTGAGTTTTTTCTACAAATGACAGAGCATTTGTAGGAAAAACAAAGACAATAACCAGACTTTGGGACTCGGGTATTATCTTCATTTCTGAGTTCTTTCAGACTTTTAAAGTGGTAACTTTCTTTTATGGAAGGAAACAGAAAGACTCTGGGACTTTGAACAGTTTGTCTGGTTGCAGAGTAGATGCCTGTGTCATGATTTGTATTTCAGCCATATCGGAGCCCAGTGAGATACAGAAATCTGCAGTTGGCTACCATGCCTCTTGACCCTACTAAGAATTATGTCCCCTAATCTCCAAGAACTCCATACTATCAGCTGGTCTCCAGAGAACAACACCAGAGATGCTTAAAATAAATCCATTCAAAGAAACGGCTATTATAAATAACTTCTCCTTTCCTTTGAGTTTACACACGATTACTCTACATTATTCAGGCATTGAATATCCATGCTGTGAACTACTCAGTCCTACACTGCCTCGTCTCCCTCTTTATGTCTGACTTTTGCCCTTTTTCAAGTCATTAGAAATTTCAGTGAGGTACACAAAGAAAAGGAATCAAGATTAAAGAAATGGCTTATCCATGTCCCTTAATAGGAGATCTGTTAGAAAAAGGGCTAATATTTTGGATAACAAATCACAATTTTTAAATACATGTAATGGATAAAATGACATAGTAAAACTAATGAAATGAACAATAATAGTGTTTAAGTTTTTCATTCAACACGTAGTTATGTGTTATGTGTCAAGCACTAAAATAGATGCTCTTAATATAGTGTTGACTAATAATAAAAATAATAAATAGTATTTCCCTTCAGAATCTTACATTCTAGTCAAGGAAACCAAGTGCAAACATAAACAAGTAAGTATGAAAATTTTAGATAATTACAAGTGCTAAAACAGAATAGTGGGATAGAGAGTTATGATTAGGGAGTTTCTTTAATACTGGGATAGCTGTAGTGTTCTATCTTGAAGTGCAAATGCTCAATAAAAAATTAAAGAATAAGTGAGACCCAACACAGACGCAGGTCATATAAAAATTAAACATAAACTCATCATATAACTTAGCAATTCCACTCTTAGGTATACACTCAAAATAATTGAAAACATTTATTCACACAAAAATGTGCACACAAATGTTCATAGCACCAACATTCATATCCAAAAAAGTGGAAACAAGTCAAAGTTTCATCAACCAATTGACTGATAACTGATAAACACCATATGGTATATTTACATGATGGAATATTATGCAGCCATGAAAAATGAATGAACTACTGATACATGCTACAACAGGGATGAACACTGAAAATATTATGCTGAATGAAAGAATGCAGACACAAAATGTCATGTATTGCATGATTCCATTTATATTAAATATCAAGAATAGGCAAATCCATAGAGATAGAAATTAGATTAGAGGTTGCCACAGGCTGAGAGGAAGGGGAATGTAGAATGACTGCAAACGAGTGTGGGATTTCTTTTTGTTGCAATGAAAACATTCTGAAGTTAGTGATAGTGGTTATGGTTGCACATCTAGTATATGGATATACTAGAACCCACTGAATTATAGATTTTAAAGGGATAAATTTTATGATATGTGACGTACCTCAATAAAAGAGAACTTAATGATTTACGTGTCTGCCTGCTAAAAAGTAATCTTTTCAAAACCAAATTCCTTTTATGTCACTTACCAGTTTAAAATAACAGCTCCTTGGACCTACAAGATAAAATTCAAACACATGTGGTCAACATATATGTTCTTTATTAACTGGCTTTTTCCTAAGTCCCCAGGCTCATCTCCAGTCATTTCTGTTTACCATTTTCTGAATCATAAAAAATACTTGCCTCTGCTTTTCTACGCCATGAGCTCTTTTGCACTTTACACCTCCTCAACTCATGCTTCTTGGAATAGTTTACCCTCCTCCTTCTTCACCTAGTTAACAGCACTTGTCCTCAAAAAAAAGAATGCAAATATTACCATATTTGAAGTGACTTTCTTTCAGAGCTCCCACACCAATTTGGAAATGCTTGTCTTGTGGTTCCATGGAGTCCTCTGCATATCACAGATCTTTTCCAAACTGTATTATGAGTATCTGATTTTTTTCATCCGTCTCCTCCTTTTACACAGTATGGTTTGTGAGAACAGAGGTCATTAATGTTTTCTCCTATGTATCCTCAGCACTTGTCAGAGTGAGTGAGTGTTCAGTAAAATTGCTGTGGCCTGAATATGAATAACGTGTTAGTTTTCAGGCTAAAGTAGTAAATGAAGTCATACATGGAGAGAGTATAGAAGCACAAAATCAAATGTAGTTTGACCTTTCATAAAACCCTACATTTATACCAAGGAGGTGGATGTCTAAGACACCTGGGTAAGAAAATAAGGTTTGTCACACAAAAAAGAGATCTTCTCGACTTATTACATATGAATTCATTCTATGAGGGATGTTTATCAAATGTAGTGCTCATTCCAGGCCATTTATAAAAGGAAAGTAGGATGTTATTATATTTATTCTAGATCAACAGGTGTAAACCACAACTTTCCTGGGCAGACCAAGATGATGTGACCATATTAAGTATTTTACCACTCGCTATTTCTCTGTATTAGAGTAGTTTACAGATTTTGCAATTGTAAATATTTGCCCCCAGATAGCTCAAGGCTTACTTCCTCATTTAATTCAATCTCTGCTCAACTGATGTCTCATTGGAAAAGTCTCCCCAGATACCTAAAATAACTCTCTCCATAAGACTGTATGTTAGCACTAATCACTGTTAGGCTCCTTAGCGAGAATGCAAGGTCTATGAAAGAATGGAAGCTTGTCTCCATATCCTAAAATGATGTCCAGCTCATAATAGCTGCTCAATAAATACTTGTTGAGTTAATAAGTAATTGTTGTGATTATTATTCTTGAGGATAAATATTTTAGGGATTGATAGAAATCAGATTAACAAATCCAAAGATATTAAGTTTTCAAGATTTTTTTCACATTGCCACTTTTCTAACAAAAGTTTGCACCAATTTTCCAGCGATTAAATTTAATTTTTATTGTAACGCACCCTCACTGACATCTAGTATACTAAATATGATGGCATTTTTAACATAGTGGTCAATTTTTTAGACATAAATAACAAAACCAATAAAAATGCCCTTTCTAATACACAGAGGTCACACTACTTTGGCCTCAAATAAACAATTTTAATGATTTTCAGTGTTGAGACTAATTTCATATACATTAACCTTTGAAATCTACACATGCATATGAAATAACTAGTTCCAGTATATACATCATTTTACAGATAAATGGAAATGACTCTCCACGATGACAATGAGAGGCCAAGGGAAGGTTAAAACAAAATTTATCAAGTGGAAATAAAAAGAATTACATTGGTTTATTCAGTAGAATTATATCTACCTACCAGAACAAGGAGTCACAGCAAGAATAAGGTTTTTAATTGATGAGTGAGATAAAACAAAATGTATCGGAAAATATCAGCAGAGTTAAGTAACTTTATCAAAACTGCATACACCATCCACAAGTTCCCTAGAAATAGGACCACCATCGTCCTGCACTTACATTATTATTTTTTAATTATGTGAAAATGGAGTATATGGTAAATACATGGTAGGATCCTGTGGAACAGCGGTTGGGGGAATGGGGAATGTGAAACAAAGGGTAATGAAGGGGAAAATTTTTTGAATTGTGTATACACAAAAGTTGCCTTGAGCTTGTAAGAGAGAGAGCTTATGTCAACTGTCAAGTATATCTTGATACTTCAATTGGATGGTAAGAGCTCATAGGGTACGTACTATACTCTGTATTCCTTTGTTACCCAATCCTTTGTTACCCAAATTTCTACCCTCACCTCCAGTGTTGTCTCACCTGTATAGACTACAGATGGCTCTCATGAGATTTCTCAGCTCCATTCAGTCCCTGGAGCCACCAAAATCTCACTTTGCAAAATCAGAGGAGTCCCATTCCTCCTAGTGAATGGCCTGAGAAGACTGGGGTTGTCCACGCCCAGGCCAGTGAGAGAAGCATGCAGAAGATTCTAGGCACCAAGTGTCAATTGGGCTGCCACCTTTCTGTCTTAGCCCCATCACAGGGATCAGTCACCATGACCCAACCCTGGCCTTGCCCTCCTTTCTACTTCCCATGGTGGCTTCCTGGTAATACTGGAGCTTGCTCTGTCAACTCATTCCATTATACTTGCTCTCCCCACCACAGAGGTAGTGTCTACCACATGTTGTATCCTTCAATTCACTAAGAAAACTTCCATCATTGACAGCTCAGTGCCACTGATTAGAAGTCTCAATTTGGAAATATGTAGCTAGGGCAGCTCAGGTTATGACAGTAAACACATATTATACTAGCAGTAAACAGTAGCACAATGAATGAGTTTAATAGACACACCTGGCTAATTTGCTTCTGTGTCTGTGATGGTGTGTGTGTGTGTGTGTGTGTGTGTGTGTGTGTGTGTGTGTGTGTATGTGTGTCTGTACCTGTGTGCATGTGTTTTTTTGACATCAGTTTTGGAATACAAAGTTTTCTTGCTCAGACTGAAGTCACTTACCTCATTAAGCCAGTAAGCAAAAACAAATAAACAGAAAAACCTTTTACATTAATTCTCCCTTAGTTTTAGAATAAAACCGGAACTTCATAGCTCAGCATTAATTGCCCTTCATGACCTACCTCTCCCCTACCTTCCAGGCTTATCTAATACTATATTCTCCTTCCTTTTTTTTTGTCAGGTATTACAACCAGCTTCTCATCTTCTCTACTCCAGGTACCTTAAATGTGATAATCTGATTTTTTCCACCATCAAGTCTTAAATCATAGTTTTCTCTCCATCTTTCTGCTCCTCACAATCTAAGCCTTTTGCAAACCTCAGCTGGTATATCTCTTCTATGGTCCCTTTCCAATTTTCTGACTCAAATTAATCACACACACCTAGGCTTTTAGCCCTGCCCTGCCATGCCTCTCCTTGGAACTTATTTCATCCTCAAGCATGTTTGCATTTTTGTCTCCCCCAGTAGAGGGAAAGCTTGATGAAGTGAGAGATGGTGCCTCATTCATCCCAGTTTCTCCCAGGTGTTATGCACATAGAGAGTTCTCGAATGCACTGCTGCTCTTGGAGTTAAGCAAATAGAATATGAAGTTCTTTTTATAATAAAAAGAAAACTAATGTTTACCAAACAAATATATGTGTCAGGCATTTTAAAATACATTATTTACCTCCCAGCAGGAGTTTCTATTCCTCATATATATTTGGAAAATATAAATGATTCTTTTGGCATATAAGTTCAGTTGGGTTAATAGCTAATCCTTTTTCTTCAATTTTGTCTTCTCATTTTTTTACCATTAACATTTTCCTTGCTAGGATCTGGTTGTTAGATCCACAATCCCACAGCATTGTTAGAAGTGTCCCTAAATGTCATTTATCACTCTGGTGTATGGGCTTTCTAGTGCTTTTTGGCAGACAGCACTCTCTTCATAAAGTGTCCATTACTTTACCAGTGACTCATCAGTTTTACCTCCAGCAAGAGAGGAAAGGGTAAAATCCTTGAGATGTGACAGTGTTATAAGTACTGGCTCAAATCCAACATGACGAACTAAGCTGAAATTTGAAGCAAGAAGCAGTTACATACAAGTCAGGAGATTGATAGATACACCAGTTGTCTTGTCATTACCAACTGAAGGTGCCTTTGTGAGGGAAAGAAAAAGGAGTCCCTAATCCTCCTGGTGAAAAGTCTGCACAAACACCAGAAAACAGCACAGCAGGAAAGCTGTCTTCTCCTGGAGCATCAACTTGGAATTACGTGGGGTCTTCTCAGGATCTAGGCCCCCCCAATAAAAATATCCAGATATTTCAAATCACAGACGCTATAGTTTACCTAAAATAATGACTGATGTAGTATATGCTGATGTTTTCCACAGAAACAGGATAGAACAAGGGCACACAGAGCCCCGTGAAGACATGTGAGACTTTGGGTCCCTTTATATAACGGGGTGGTGTGCCAGGTGTAGGTCAATGAATGAATCTCCATGAAAAAACAGGAAAATGGAAAGCCAACAGTTTCATTGCCTGCTGATGCAAATCATAATGCATTTTCTGTTTTTATTAAGGAGAGGTCATATGGCATTCATACTTGGTGTTCCTGCCAAAAGAGTCAATCCAGATGGGAACATTCATTGATTTGACCAGATGTGTGACAATGTCACTCTGAAAGGTGGTTCCAGTATGCTGAACTGACATAGATCATCACAGAAACTGCACTGCTAATAGAATATATCAAATTAGCAGCTCTCTAGTGGGAGTTCAATCATTTTGAACCATAAATGCAGGATTTCAGAGTAAAAAAAGACTTGAGATCTCATGTAGTCTGAAAGTTTCATTTTATACCAAAGGAAGCTAAGGCTCAGTGACGTAAATTATGTTGCATGAGCTTCTTAAGTGATGTGTGGCAAAACTGGATCCCAGGACCACCTAACCAGACTTCTGTGCTCTACAACCTTAATTTCATTTGCACATATTCCTCCATTTACCCTATGATTAAGTATGGAATACCCACTATAGGACAGACCATAGGGGAAGCAGTGGTGAAAAGATAAGCAAGATCCCTGCTTTTGAAGGTGCTTACCTTCTAGTGGTGAGCATCCGACAGAAACAAAATACATTTGACCAAAAATAAGCACAATGAAGAAAATGCAAGCATTAGAGATAGTGACTGAGGTGAAGCAGTAATTAGAAAAGAAAGGATATGCCATTCCTGC
>NW_006770161.1:2166337-2170872 GCF_000442215.2 Lipotes vexillifer
GAAAAGGAGCCAATGGAGTGATGAAAGATGTATTTTAAGAAGTAGAAATTACAAGTGTGAGGTTCACATGAGCTTCAAGTGGAAGACAGAAAGAGGCTGATGTAGCTGCACTGAGCAAATGCAGAGTAGAGGTGGCCAGCTCCTGCCAGACCCCTGAGTTGGATTTTATTCTAAGTGCAATTGCAAACCATTGGAGAGATATACACAAAGGAGCAATAGACTGTGATTGTTAAGCACCTAATTGCACACAGTCTATCCCAGGACATGTAATATTTCAGGCTACAGAGCACTGTAATGTGGGCACTGTAGAGAACACCTCAGACCTAATCTTGTATTCAATTAAAACATCACTCAGGTTTCTATTTGAATCAACGGTAAGGTCGAGAAAGCTTTAGAACAAACCTCAGCTAAACAATGAACCCACTTATTTTCTTTTAATTAATAAACTTTATTTTTTGAGCAGTTTTAGATTTACAGAATTGAGCAGGTGGTATAAAAAATTCTCATATACTCCCTCCCCTCCCATACATGTTTTCCCTGTTATTAACATCTTGCATTAGTGTGGTACATTTGTTAGAATTAATAAATCAATATTGATACATTATTATTAACTAAAGTTCATCATTTACATTAAGGTTTAAACTTTGTTCTGTTCTATGTGTCTGGACAAATGTACAATGTCATGTATTCACCATTACAGTATCATACAGAATAGTTCACTGCCCTAAAATTCCACTGTGCTCCATCTATATAACCTTCCTCCCCTACCCTGAATTCCTGGCAACCTCTAATCTTGCTACTGCTTATATAGTTTGCCTTTTTCAGAATGCCATGTAAATGGAATCATACAGTATGGAGACTTTTCAGACTGGCTTCTCTAACTAAGTAATATGCATTAGAAGTCCCTCCATGCCTTTTCATGGCTTTATGGCTCATTTCTTTTTTATCACTGAGAAATTATTTCAGTGTATGGATGTATCACAGTTTATCTATTCCTCTTTTGAAGTTAATCTTAGTTGCTTACAGATTTTGCAATTAGCAATAAAGGTGATATAAATATTTGCGTGCAGTGTTCATGTGGACACACAAATTTTAACACATATGGATAAATGCCAAGGAGCATAATTCCTGGATTGTATGGTAAGAGTATGCTTAGCTTTGTAAGGACCTGCCAAACTGTCTTCTACAGTGTCTGTTCCATTTTGCATTCCCACCAGCAGTGGATGAGAATTCCTTTTGCTCCACATTATCACCAACGTTTGGTATTGTCAGTTTTTTTTTTTTTTAATTAGCTATTCCATTATATGTATAGTGGCATCTCATTATTTTAATGTGCAACTCCCTAATGACATATGATATTAGTATTTTTTGATTTGTTTTTACACAGTAATGTATAAATTACTCATAATAATGTCACATGTATACATATATGTGTATATGTATGTGTGTGTGTGTGTGTGTGTGTGTGTGTGTGTGTGTAACTATGGGGATGCTCCATACTTCAACTCACCTAGCATATATTTAGTACCTACTGTGTCCTGGAGCCTGAACCAAGCACTAAGGAAACAGGTGATTCAGTCAGCACCTTACTGCCTTCTAGGAGTTCATGGTCTAACGGAGAGGACGAACACAGATGGGAATACTGGAACTATGAGAAGTCTGAAGAGAAACACCTATCTCTTCCTTAGTGGGATCAGAGAACTTTCTGAAGTAAGAAATCCTAGAACTGAGCTAAAATACAGCAGAAGAGTTTACCAGCCGATGGTAGTAGATTGGAGTCTTGAGTTGTTCAGCCTGGTCCCTGAGGGAAACTACAAGTTAAGCTCAGAGGTGTTGTCATGTCTTATGCACTGAGAGATAAAGTTGGAGTGCTTGACATAGGCCAATATTAAGGAGACCTGAGTGATATATATAAACCATTGATGGCTATTCAGCTATGAAAGCAATATCCCTATAGAAGTCAGTTTTTCAATAATAAAAGTTTATAATATCTATAAAATACAAATACTTTTAATGGCAATGCCATATGGTTTTAATAATATAACAAGTACAGCTTGTATTTTTACTTTTTAATATAAGTTTAAAAATTTTATTACATGATGGAAGCATAACAAAATACAAATATATCAAAAATTAGGTAATAATCTCACACTCATAAATTATAATAATTAATATTCTGGTTTATAATATTTCATGCTTTTATATGTATGTATAGACATGTGTATTAACAAAATTGATCACTGCATGCTATTTCACTTCATTAAATGGAGGTTTGCAATGTCATTTTTAATGACTTCTGAGTAATCAATCTATGAAATGAACAAAGCATGATTTATTTACCAATTCTCTCTTGAAGGTTAGTTCAGGCACTTCAACTTTTCCATATTATAAATAGTTCTGAGATGAAATTATGGTATGAAACCTTTGGGAATTGATTCAATTATTTTACTAGGATAATTCTTTATGATGTTAAATTTCTGGTCAAAGTATATGCACCTAGTTAGTAGGGCTTTGATAAATATTGCTAAGTAATTAAATAAGTCTAAAAATATGACAACAGTGTATGTATGTATACATATAAATACATATATGCATATATAAATATACACACATATATGAATGTTCATTTTCACACTAACAATATTATTTTAATCTTTGTCAATATTATAGGTAGAAAACATGTCAGTGTTGCTTTATTTTTTCACAGTCATCACTTGCCTGGTCCAAGGTTCTATCTCCTACCTCTTTTTCTTGCTTCAGCTCTTATCATTGACAATCTCTTCTCCACAGAGCAGCTAATGGATTTCTTAATAAAGTGAATCCATCCTATCACCTTCTCCAATTAAAATCCTTCAATAAGGTCTTCTTACTATTAGAGTAAAATCTAATTGATCCTATTAGATAGGGTCCCTTCCTACCTGCCTGATCTAATTTCATACTCTGCTTATTAACTCCTTCCCACAGCTTTCCCCACCCCGACCCATTCCCACCCTCTTAAGCTTTATCCACACTGCTCTTCTGTTCCTTAAGGAATTACCTTGCTCTTCCCTTGCTTGGAACACTCTGGAACAGCTGTACAACTGTCCCCTTCTCCTGATTCAGGACTCAGCTCACATATCACCAACCCAGAGGTCTTCCCTGAGGACTCTAACCAAGGAGGCCCTTGCTCTAATCCAGTGGCTCTCTGTCAGATTACCCTGTTTTATTGCATTAATAGCATCTACTGTTATCTGAAAGTATCTTGTATTTTTGTTTCCCTTTTGTAAACAGTTGCCTGGGACCTTGCCTGTGTTCTCCATTCTGATTATCCCTAGCATCTTGTTTGTTCCTACCACATCATAGGCAATTAATAAAAACACATGTGTTAAATGATTGAAAGAGTTGAATGTTCCATTTTTGTTCCTTCTGGAATAAGTTGCCTTTTAATAACTGTAGCCCATTTTTCTATTGAATGTTCATCTTTCTCCTGCTTATAAGAATTCTCTGGCATATGAGCAACTTGTTTCCTGACATTTAAAAAAAAATTCCCAAAATAATTATTTGCTGTATAACTGTTGAATTATGATTTCTATGATACAATATTTTTTTACATTTTTAATTGTCAAATGTAATAGTATGTTCATTTTTTTTCTTTCTGACTTTGGAGACGACTTGTGAAGTTCTTCCCTACAAATTAATATCCATACATGTCTAGAATTGTTATACTTATACCTTTCATTAACATATTATTACATGTGTAAATTATCTTGGTATAAAGAGTAAGATACTGATCAAATCTTATTTTTCCAGGGGACCCTTCCAATATGCTTTTTAAATAATCTATTCTTCCACGATCATTTAAATTTTAACCTTTACCATATTCTTAATTTACATACATGGTTCAGTCTCTGAGTTTTCTTTTCTATTGAATCATTTTGCTTGTTCATTTATGAATTGTTATAATAGCATTTTAATTATTTTAGTTTTGTGTTTTAATAATAGTAAGACAAGGTATTCTATAATTTTTCTTTGCATTTCTGTTCTGTTTACTCTTCCGGAGAAACTTGAAAAAATATTTTTGTCAAACATGTCCCAAAACCCCATTGACATTTAAGATTCTGTTTCTTAAAAAGTGTTATCAGTTTCGATATAATTGAAAACTTCATAATTTAATTCTTCTCATTTAAGTTCATAATCTAAATTCTACCTACATCTCAGTGTAACTTTAATGTCCCTCATATAATGTCTCTTCATATTTTTTAAAACTATAATCTTATAGTTGCTGAAGATTCCTTGATCAATTTATTCATACTTATTTACATTTTTGTTTTCACTATGTCTAGAATCTTTTATTTTGAAGTAGTTATAATGTAATAACGAAAATATTAGTTTTTGCCTTGAAAATTAACCATTTTGCTATTATTACTTATTAGCTCAAATTTTTTTTAACTGGAATCTAGTGTATTTTCCTGGTAAGAGTTTATATGATTACTTCCAAAAGGTAAAGATTATATATATATATATATATATTTTTTTTTTTTTTTTTTTTTTTTTTT
>NW_006770161.1:2170882-2244167 GCF_000442215.2 Lipotes vexillifer
TGTGGCCTCTCCCATTGCGGAGCATAGGCTCCAGACGTGCAGGCTCTGGACGCGCAGGCTCAGCAGCCATGGCTCATGGGCCTAGCCACTCCGCAGCATGTCGGATCTTCCCGGACCAGGGCACGAACCCATGTCCCCTGCATCGGCAGGCAGACTCTCAACCACTAAATTTGCAGTTTTTTTTAGGACTGTAGAGCTCTTTGTTTTTTCACTAAATGTGTCCCAGTTGCTAATGTTGTGTTTTTTTTCTTCCCTGCTTTTAAGCGTTTTTACTCTTTCATCCATCTAATATTATCTGTCACAATCCTATTTTGATCTCTTTATATTGCTTCTAAACCCTTTCACACACTTCTCTAGGTAAAGATCATTTCCTCTTGATGTAGAACAAAGTGCATGAACATTTGAAAGCTATTTACTGCTATAGTAATGAAACGTAAACTTAATTTGCTACTGTGCTCTTGGTGAATATGTTTCTCAGATGTCTGACCATCAGGCAAATGGGCAGGTGATTATATGAGTGGAGATAACTTAGAGGATCCATGTAGATCATGCTTGAGAAACACTGCTTTAAAGGAAGGTCTAGTATCAAGATTCATCCTATAATATAATAACCGGGCTCTGCATCTGTTCTGCTAGAAGAAATAACTGCTTATTCTTCCTGCTCTGCTTTTTATTATATACTTGATAATTTACCACAAATGAGCTTCCATTTATGGCTTACCAATCAGAGTGTATGGGAAAGAGAAGCTTAAAAAAATGAAGAAATCAATGAACAAACGCATGAACCAATGAACAAAAGAAAGAGAGACAAAAGAAGGAAGAAGGAAGGAAGGAAAGAAGGAAGGGAGGGAGGAAAAAAGAGAGAGGAAAAAACATCATATTTTCATATGCTGCAGAAAATTAAAAAGTCAGTGCCCCTCTATTGAATCATGCTGATAAAATTATCCTAAATCAGGGGCTTCCCTGGTGGCTCAGTGGTTGAGAATCCGCCTGCCATTGCAGGGGGAATGGGTTAGATCTCTGGTCCGGGAAGATCCCACATGTTGCGGAGCAGCTGAGCCCGTGCACCACAACTGCTGAGCCAGTGCTCTAGAGCCTATGAGCCACAACTGCTGAGCTGGCACTCTAGAGCCTGCGAGCCACAACTGCTGAGCCAGCGCTCTAGAGCCTGTGAGCCACAACTACTGAAGCCCGTGCGCCTAGAGACCCTGCTCCACAATGAGAGAAGCCACTGCAATGAGAAGCCCGTGCACTGCAATGAAGAGTAGCACCCGCTCACCGCAACTAGAGAAAGCCTGCGCAGGAACTGTGACCTAACACAGCCAAAAATAAATAAATTAAATAAATAAATTTATTTTAAAAAATTATCCTGAATCATTTTGCATTCATAAAGAATTGAACTAAGACGTTATGAACAAGGAGTTACGATACATATCTGCACGCGTGCACACACACTCACAAACACAAGCATGCAGAGCAACCATTGGAAGTTCAAACTGTCTTCTTATGGAAGGAGCTCTCTGACTCCACTGCCAACATGTTTTATTAAAAATCTTCACATCAGCATCTCTGTTAACCTTCTATGGGTGGAAGTTTTTTTAAAAACTTACAAAAGAGATCAATGCTAAATAGGACGACTATTGCAACTTTGTACTTCTCTTAGAAATCTAACAAAATGGGTCTCTAAACAATGAATGTACAGTAGAAACAATTCCAACAGATTTAAACAGCCATCTGGAGTAGTTATTCATGCTCCCTAAAAATAGGCTGTTTGAGAACGTGCAAAGTTTTTTTCCCCATATAATTCAGTGGTCTCTCTAACAACAGGCAATCTGGCTGGAGCAGTAAGAGTCAAGATGCTTTCAATGGGCAAGCATAGTTGTTTAATTTCTATTATCATGTAAAAAAGTACCCAAAACTTAGATCTCAAAGTCATGTTGTACATTCCCATCTACTGTCATGAAAATTCTTTTATGGGTACACTTCCCTTTCCTTGCTATCACTCCTGCTGGTGTAGGGGCTTATTTCCTCCAAATTACACCATAACACACAGATCCCTAATTTATCTCTCACCTCCATCACCTACCCCTTCAATCCCTCACACTGTTTTGCATTCATCCTTTCCTTTTTCACTCATTCAACAACTTACATTGAGACTGTATTAATGATGCCTTTTAAAAATAATAACAATATCCCTTCTTTTACAATTGAGACAATGTAAACATCACAAAGTTATTTGCCCTCAGTTTCTTAGTTACATAATCATAGAACTCTAAAGAAAAGTGCAGATCTCCTGGCAGTTGTTTGCTCATTTCTAAAGTAGCTCTCAAATTATTTACACCTGGAATTCTGGAGCTGTCAGGATCAAAATCACACTCCTTAAACTGGAGAAGCTGGATCCTCTATGAACTGGTTCCAATCTGACTTTCTAATATCCTATTACTCTACTCTTATTCATGCACATTTGTCATCTATTGTTTCCCTTACTTCCTTTCCTATTTTAAATAGTTTAATTGAGGAGACTAAACTCTGTAATAGAAATATAGGCAGCTTTAATTTTTCAGTCATGGCTAATAAATCTGAGCTCTCTTTCTCTTTTTTTCCAGTGAAGGCTGACTTGAATTTCCTACAGCCTGGAATAGAGGCTGGAACTGATTCTTCTAAAATGGTACTTTTGGGGAAGTTGTAATATGATTGGCTGGATTTATAGCAGGTATTTCTCTGAATCTAGAATGGATTTCCTTTGTTCTGAGATTTGATCTCTAGTTTCCAGTTCTAGGAAATTCTATACTTTCCAAGCAAACCATGGTTAATATTATTTTCTCATGCCAGAATCTTACCCATCTGTGATGGTTAATTCTAACGTGTCAATCTGACTGTACCATGCGTTGCCCAGAAAGCTAGTTAAACATTATTTTTTGATGTGTCTGAAAGTTTATTTCTGGAAGAGATTAGCATTTGAATTGGTAGACTGAGTAAATCTGAAGTAAATCAGATGGACCCCTCCTCCCCATAAGTGTGGGTGGGCTTCATCCAATTCTATTGAGGGCCTGAATAGAACAAAAAAGGCAGGGGAAGGTTGAATTAACTCTGCTTGACTGTTTTGAGCTGGGACATAGAACTTTTCCCCTTGGTGGTCCTCGTTCTCAGAACTTCAGACCTGAACTAGAATCTCTACCATTGGTTTTCCTGGGTATCCAGCTTGCAGAAGGTAGATTGTAGGACTTTTCAGTCTCCATAATGATGTGAGCCAATACCTTATTATAAATCTATTGGTTCTCTTCTCGGGAGAACACTGATTACTATACAATCCTTGATCAATGCAGAAATTCTAAACTTTATATTCCTGGCTTATTTAGAATACATTATCTAGATACATAAATGAACATTTTTAAAAAGTTGTAATTCTAATTTGCCTCATAATGTCCCATAGGGTCTCCATGTTGTTCATCACATGGAGACATGCAATATTTCATTGTTGAATAAATAAATGAATGAATAAATGAATGAAGAATATGAAGTAAGTTCCCACCTTACTATCCCATTCCTCCTCTTCCTAATTCACACCTTAGCAATGAGGTTACCCTTCCTCCTTTTCCACCTCTCCCCTCATGGACCTTAATTTTTGTGTTCCACATACTTTATTTCTAACAGTTCCTCTTCCTTTCTCCTTGCCTCATTTATCACCTCTACCTGACCTGTAGCTCCATATATTTCTAATTTTATATTTATAATTCTATAAACTAATAGAAAATCATACTCACAAAAATACAGTGGATCTCCTCTTTAAAAAATGTTTTTTCTTTGAAAGAAAGAGAGAAACGGAAAAAAAGAGAGAGAGAAAGAAAGAGAAAGAAAGAAGGAAAGAAGAAAGAAAAAAGAAAGAAAAAAGAAAGAGAAGAGAGGAGAATAAAAAACAAAGGAAAGGAAAGAAAAGGCAAAAGGAAAAAAGAGAGAATACCCAATGGAGGAGTGATGCAGGCCTCTTGCTTTTAGTTTCCACATTTATATAGTAGACACAATATCATGACATGGACCATATTTTTATGAAAATCAAGAAAAGCAAAGTCTACAACGCACCTAGCTAAGTCACCCTTTAAAAAAAAAATCAAAACAAACAAAAAAATTGATTTGTAGTACTTGCTGATGTCTGTGACTTCCTTCTTGGCAAGTTTCAAGCTATTATATTTGACAATCACCTCCCAAAATTTCTGAATAGTTATCAAATAACTCTCATGAC
This sequence comes from Lipotes vexillifer, assembly GCF_000442215.2. NCBI lineage: Eukaryota > Metazoa > Chordata > Mammalia > Artiodactyla > Lipotidae > Lipotes > Lipotes vexillifer. The sequence goes on from NW_006770161.1 coordinate 2,175,123, forward strand.
CTAGGACAAGCCAGCTGCAGTATACCACTGGAACTTTGGCGGGGGGTGATATATATTGTAATAAATATATTAAATATATATAATATATGTTATTTGATTAAATCTATTAAGTAAAACACCTCCAACAGTAGGGATACTTTTGAAGGAAAAATTGCACCTCCTTATACAAAAAGGCATGGTGAGGATTTTTCTATGCTATAAGAGGATATTTGTATTATTTATTTGGCCTAAGACTAAAGCACAATTGTAAACATATGAACTATTTAGAATCAACGCTTTGGTGCTTTAAATTAGATATGAAATTAGGATTCATGGGAAAGAACTTAGTAATTAATTCTAACATCTTCATTTTATAGAAAGGCATATTGAGTATCAGATAGATGAGTGCCTTTGCCTGTAAGCAAATTGCAAGTTTATAGCAAGTTTGTATCTAAACTATAATTTCTAGATATCTGGGTGGCTTTGTTTACTGTATCAACAGCTAAGGTGAGTAAATTTAACTGAGTAATGTTAGAACAATAACATTTACCTTGGTACTTTGTCTGTTTTTATTCTTCAGATAAGTTTTCATAATATGTGCATTCATTCACTTACCGTGATTCTATTCAGCATTATATTTTGTGTAATTACTATGTGTCAGGCTATATAGTTCAAGGTACAGAGCATATACTGGTAAACAAAACAGTTAAGTCCTTTTCATCAATGGAGCTTACATTCTAATTTGTTTCTTTTTAAAGGACCAAAAAAAAAGGGAAAAAAGAGTTATAGTGTACATTTTCAGGAGGGCAAAAATGGAAGTAGAAAGATCACTAGGGAGAATGTTGTGAGAGCCCACAGCTGAAATAATGCTGGCAATAGTGGAAATGATAAGAATGGTTGGATGCAGTCTACTTTAGGAAGGTGTAATTAACAGGGCATAGTGGTATATTGCATAAAGATTTTGAAGGAAAGAAGGAATTTGAAGATGACCACTAGGTTTTGGACCTGAGAAGCTGATTCACTGATGATGCCATTTACTGAGATGGAAAAGATGTTGTGTGAAGGTTTTTGATTGAGACTTCTCTTTTGGATATATTAATTGTGAGATATTTCTTGAACATGCTAGTGATGCATTAGATGTTGAGCTCAGGTAAAAGAGGATAGGTTGAAACTTTATTTGTGAATATTTGGCATACAGATGCTTTGGAAAGCCATGAAACTGTTAGATCAACAAGGAAATGGAGCAGGAGAGACAACAATTTTAAAACATGAGCTCCAAGCTACTGCAAAAGTGCTCACTAGAGTACTTTTAAATAAATCAACTCACACTGAAAAGTAAAAAACAAAACAAAACCAACACATACACACCAGCTCACATACACATTGCATACACTCTCACACACGTCCACATATACTCACACTGTCTCAGACACACAAACAGGGGAAGCGGGGGGGTGGGGGAAGAAGAGACCTACTGACAGTATTGTACATTTAGGTAGTTTAGAGACATCATCTTATTTAATTTTCATAAGAACAAGGTGTCTAGGAGAAATAGAAAACCCAACAAAGATGACTGAGGAAGTCCAGCTGGTGAAATATAGGGTAAATTAGGACATACTAAATGAATATAACATTTTGGATCTGGGGGAGGGTTCAGTTCTCCTCAACACTGCAAACATGTCGAATACAGTGAGGACTGGAACAGACCACTGGGTCAGCTGTGTTAAGGTCACTAGTAACTTTGACCAAGGCAGTTTCAGTGATATGGTGGAGAAAGAGAAGAATGAGTTCAAGAAAATGTGGTAAGTGAGGATGGGGGGACAGTGAGTGGAGCCAAGTGTTTTCTTTAAGTGAACTAGAGAAGCTGGGAAGTAGCTAGAGTGATGGAAGATGAAGGGAGCTATTGAAGAATATTTTGTAATACACTACAGGGAATATTAGACATGATTCAACAAAGAAAACCTCAAGTTGCAGGAGGGAAAGGGATAATCACAGAAGAGTGTGTAATTGCTTACCTGAGTATATAATTGTTTGTAGGATTTGATGCCTAAATCCAGGATTTGGACTTCTATAGGAGGGAGGATGGTTCATCTATTGTAGCAGGAAAGGAAGTAAGAATAGGCAGGAAGAAGGCAATAAAGGTGGAGATACTGATAGATGGGTAAATTTGGGGATGTGCAGATTAGAAAGTTAAGTTTCATGTTTGTTAGTGAGAGTCAATGACTTTCAGAATTCATCGGATGATGAAGAATTTAGGAAGAGTTGAATTTGCTCAGGAGCTGTACGTAGCCTTAGGAGAGAGAGTAAGCAATGAGAGGTGACTAGCAGACTAGGAGGTAAAGATATACGTTTGTTGGGATTAGTGCTAATTCTCTATCAAGAAAAAAGCAGGTAATCAGTTCTAATTATAGCTTCCTTCATAGCAAGGGCTACAGGTGCTGTGGGATGGTGAGGTCCCCAGTGTCGTGAAGGGGAGGGAGGCACAGCTGGATAAGATTCAGAGGAGCTCTCTGCATTCAGCATCCATCCTGGATCCAGATTGAGCTCAGTGGGCTTCCTTTAAATCCAGCTATGGGAGGTATCGAAGCTGATTGGGAAAAGTGGTCTAAACTGGAGCCTCTAGATATCAAATTTAAACATAAAATTTACCTTACGTGAGTCATCTAATCTATGGGAAAAAGTGTAAAAAAAGGCTTACCAGTATCTAAAATAGGGATGTGGATTTCAAGTATTCTCTATTGTTGCAGCCATGGTCAGCACTGCTAATCAATCAAGTCTTTCTATTACAGATGGGTCTTCTGCAATCCAGGACCCCATGGCACTCTGATTAGCCCCTGCTTACCTATCAGAGTCAACATGAGAGAAGAAACCTTCCCCAAGTGACACTCGGCCTTCAGAAGATCTCTATTCTGCTGTCTAACAGACCTGTTAAATGCAATAAATCCCCAAATGAGCCCCTGATCTCCCCTCAACCCTAGCACCCCATCTTGCTTTCGTCAACTGAAAAAAAAATCACAACCAAAAAAGTTGAGAATTAGGTTTTATTTGGTGGACTTGGTGAGGACTTAAACCCGGGAAACAGCATCTCAGATAGCTCTGAGGGACTGCTTTGAAAAGGTGAGAGGAGCCAGGATATATAGGTGTTTTTGCAGGAAAAAAAAAAAACCAAAACAGGTAGTCAGAACATCAAAAGATTACTGTTTTAAGAAAAAACAGACATCTCAAGTTAAATGAATTTAGCACTTTTCTACATATTAGAAGATGCAAGAGTCTGGGCTCACTGAAATCATTCTTTTGATATGCACCATAACTATCTAGGGCCAGCATCCTGTTTTTCTCCAGCCGGAATCCCCTCAGGGTGCACAGTCTGGATGGCTGCAGTGGCTGCTGCTTTGATAGCCACAACACCCTTTGTTTACCGATATGGCGGGCAACATTCTTTGTCCACATTTTCAAAGTCTTCTAATCTCAGCAAATGACTCCTTGCTTTTTCCTATATACAAAATCTAATAGATCAACCTACCCTTTGGCTCTAAATTTAAAATGAACCCATAGTCTTCCCCCTTTTTACTGCCTCCACCACCACCAATCCTGGGTCCACACCTTGCCACCAGGAGACCAGATCACTGTAGAAGCCTCCCTATACCTGTTCTAAAGTCTCTGGAGACTGTTCTCAGCACAGAAGCCAGAAGGACCCTTTACAGCAGGTTCAGATCACTTCTCTGCTCACAGCCCTCCCGAGGATTCTCATCTCACCACTTATATAAAAACCAACCACCGTCTGATGGCTTACCTGGCCGGCATGACTTGTGCCCACCCAACCCCCCCTTTTTTTCCTTATTGGCCACACCATGCGGCATTTGGAACTTCCCTGACCAGGGATTGAATCCGTGCCCCCTGCAGTGGAAGCACGAGTCTTAACCACTGGACTACCCGGGAAGTCCTGGCTTCCCTTTTCTGACCTCAGCTAGGCTTCCCTTCTTTGTTCACCCAGGTCAGATATGCTGGCCTTTCCTGTCCTTTCCTCTGCCAGGAAATGTTTTCCCCAAGACAGCACGGGTTAACCCTCTCCCTGCCTGTTTCAGTTGTTACCTTCATACCCTCTCCACTTACCCTTTGAACCCTCTAATTCTCTTAACTTCCTTTCCCCAGCATTTATAACCATCTGACATACTTTATATTTAGAATATGCTTGTGGAGTTCAGTTTGACCCAGTTTGCAATCATGGGAGTGAAAGAATTTTCTTTTGGAAGCAACTGTAGAAGCCACCAGCTCCCCTGAGGGTGCTTTTATCAGCTCTGAAAGCAAGTTTTACCATTCATCAGCTGTTTGCAGGAGGACTGAGCTGACCTCTCTGTGCTCTGCATTGGCACTCCCTTCCACCTCCCCCTGAGACACTTGCAGTTCCAGGAAGATCTCTCGCCTGCTGCAGCATGCCCTGCTAGCGGGCTGGGCCATCTGCGGCAGAAAAGGTTACATTCAGTCACCTGTTATTCCAATATGCATCCACTTCATCTATTTTTCTCTCTCACTTTTTTCTTCGCCTGACCTGAGTTAATCCTCTTATTATCTGCCTCCCACTTGGATCAAATCCCCCTTCAACTTTTGTTCTTATTCTGGCCCTGCATTTGCCAACCTCCAAAGGGACTTTGCAAGAGCCAGGGTTTAAAGACCACTCTTTCAGTCTCAGGCCCAACTGGCAGCCAAAGAACAAAGGAGAGTGAACTACTTTCCAAGGAAACAGCACCACTGAGAGTCCCCCTTCTAAGAATGCCTCTACGTGTCTGCGGAAATCTAAGCCTAAGTATAAATTAAGAGAAGGAGCCAGGCCAGAACTAATATCTTTGTGTCAGGAATGGGGTCGGGTGCATTTTTTGTTGTTTATCTCAAATAACGGTTGCATGCAGCTCACAAATTAAGTAACAATTATCTCCATATAAAATGTCCCGTTTTAAAAAGGAAATAAGAGCATGACATTCTCCTGTTCAAAACTGTTGGCTTCCCCTCATGCACAGACTAAAACCCCAAGCCTTAGCCACGGCCAACCGGGGCCTGCACACCTGCCTGACTTCCTGCCCCACTCCTCTCCCCACTCCCCAGCACCCTCCAACCCATTCCAGCAATGGGATCTCATGTCTTTTTGCAAAAACTCTAGTGTCTATGCATTTACTGTTTCTTCTGCATGTCCTGCTCTTCTCTTCCCCCTACTATAATCACATGGTTCACAGTCTCTCTTCTTCAAGGCTCTCAGCTGTCATCTTTCCAGAAAGACTTTAGCTGACCACTCTACAGGGTGACCTCCAAATCTGGAAACAGATCTCTAAGATGTATAATCTATGGTTTATTGACATTACAGTTCAACACAAGTTGAAATAATAATATTTGAATTACTGCTGTTTATGATCACCTTGTTTTTAAGTTGCATCCCTCCCCTCACTTACTCTCTGCCCTGCTTTATTATTATATGTTCTTTATATTTTCAATGTATTTTTTATTTAAGTTGTGTTCCCTGAGGGTAGGGCATGGTTATGTATACTGTCAGCTCTCTGGTGTCTAGAAGGATGCTGGAACAGAATTTTTACCAGACAAGTATGGTTGAAGGAATGAATGGAGCAAGTGGAAATACAGAAAATGTAAATAATGTGCACAAGGTTGCAAAACTACTAAAAGGTTTAGACAAAATTTGAAGCAAGTTTTTATGCCAAAGCCTATACTTCTATTGCTCCAAATTGAAATCACTGTTTTGTTCTGCAGTAATATCAACTGTAGAGGCACCAGGGGATAGTAAGTAGTAGTCAGCACTAAACCCATGACCAGATCATTGGCAAAATACATGAAAACAACCCTGGCAGAAGACTAGGTGTCACTAGGGAAGGAAGAGGCTAGATCTTGGGAGTCCCAGGGAACCATGTCCATTGCTGCCTCTTCCATTTCCCAGTCCTTTCGAACTGGGGTAATTTTGTTGAGCTTCAATTTTCTCATCCACCCAATGAAAATAAGAGTAATCTGTAAAGTGATCATAATCTTCAACCAGGCTCTGAGATTCAGAAAGCATGAAATCAAATTCTGATATCCCGATTCCATCCCTGACTTTGGTCAAATTATTTAAACTTGCTAACCTGCTAATTCAACTTCCTAACCACCAATGAAAATCAGAGATAAAAAGAATATCTTCATTACAAGGTAACCATGAGTTTATCCACATAAATTACTTAACCCAGGGCTCAATATCTGCAAGTAATTGCTTGTTACTGTTAATTTTGCTGTCACTTCTCCTTCTTCTTCTTTACATTATTTTTATTATTATTAGTAGTAGTAGTAGTAGTAGTAGTAGTAAAAGTAGTAGTCATTGTTTCATCAAGTAGAGATAGAATTGTGGCCCTTTCTCACCATGAAGTCAATGTTTCTTGAAGACAGTGACTATATTATACATATATCCTTTGTCTAATACTCTACCAGGAGAATACAGAAGCATATGCTTACAAACATGTGTGTTGATTAATGGGAAACAATTAAATAATAAAATCAATGTAGCTTTTTAACATGGCTTAATATTAGCTATTATCAGTGTGTACACTGGGAAAATTACAGTTGAGAAGCTCTGGGAATTTTTGATGTTCATAAAAAGTAATGGGGCTTCCCTGATGGCGCAGTGGTTGAGAGTCCGCCTGCTGATTCAGGGGACACGGGTTCGTGCCCCGGTCCGGGAAGATCCCACATGCCACGGAGAGGCTGGGCTCGTGAGCCATGGCCGCTGAGCCTGCACGTGTGGAGGCTGTGCTCTGCAGCGTGAGAGGCCACAACAGTGAGAGGCCCGCATACCGCAAAAAAAAAAAAAGTAACGACGCTGATTTTTTAAGTCTTAGAATCACTCATTTCCACACTATTGTATTGATTTTTACAAATCAATAAATTTGGTGATAGACAGACAGGGGTCATTATTTTCTGTTTGGACCCCACAGAAGTCTTTATGTGCTTTACATATGGTTTTTAAGGTGGTCTTCCTTATTTCATAATGCTCTATGTACATTTTTTCTTCATCTGCGAGTTTTTAGTCAATAAATATTTACATTTAATAAAACATCAACTGAGTGCTTCTTAAATTCCCAGCATGGGGAATATAAAGATGAATTAGCACAAACTTTAAAGCAGGAAGACTTGGATTCTGGAAAGTCAGCTACACAAACAATATAACCCATGATTCTTTAGACTGCCCCTGCCTGTGGGTATAGTTGGATCAATATAATAGTAAGAGCAGAAAAATCTCCCTAACTCAAGCCCCATCTGCAGATTCACTGGAAATGCAGGCCCAGAGATTCTTAGCCCCAGGATAATAGTTGCTGTGTACCTGGGTAAGGTGTTTTTGAAAAAGTCTGGGCAAGACATAGATTGGGCACCTCATGACAATCCTTGAAGTTCATGGAAAAGAAAGATAGTTCCTGACAGCAGCATCTAAGTAAAGTGCAAGGCTGCTATTTGGAAATAAGTTCATCACACCAAATCAGGATAAGAATATAGGAATAAAAGGAATTCAAAGCACCGTGCTTTCTTTTCATTCTTTTTTTTTCCCCATCCTTTTGTGTCAATGTTACCTGTTGGTTTAGCTGTTCTTTTGGTGGTAATTTGTCCTTTTCTCTATGGCTTTTATTTTTTTATTTTTGAACTTTTGAGTTTTATTTTTTTATACAGCAGATTCTTATTAGTCATCCATTTTATACACATCAGTGTATACATGTAAATCCCAGTCGCCCAATTCATCACACCACCATCCCCACCACCCGCCGCTTTCCCCGCTTGGTATCCATAGGTTTCTTCTCTATATCTGTGTCTCAATTTCTGCCCTGCCTGGTCATCTGTACCATTTTTCTAGGTTCCACATATATGCGTTAATATACGATATTTGTTTTTCTCTTTCTTACTTACTTCATTCTGTATAACAGTCTCTAGATCCATCCACGTCTCTACAAATGTCCCAATTTCATTCATTTTTATGGCTGAGTAATATTCTATTGTTTATATGTACCACATCTTCTTTATTCATTCGTCTGTTGATGGGCATTTAAGTTGCTTCCATGACCTGGCTATTGTAAATAGTGCTGCAATGAACATTGGGGTGCATGTGTCTTTTTGGATTAGGGTTTTCTCTGGGTATATGCCCAGTAGTGGGATTGCTGGTCATATGGTAGTTCTATTTTTAGTTTTTTAAGGAACCTCCCTACTGTTCTCCATAGTGGCTGCATCAATTTACATTCCCACCAACAGTGCAACAGGGTTCCCTTTCCTCCACACCCTCTTCAGCATTTATTGTTTGTAGATTTTCTGATGATGCCCATTCTAACTGGTATGAGGTGATACCTCATTGTAGTTTTGATTTGCATTTCTCTAATAATTAGTGATGTTGAGCAGCTTTTCATGTGCTTCCTGGCCATCTGTATGTCTTCTTTGGAGAAATGTCTATTTAGGTCTTCTGCCCATTTTTGGATTGGGTTGTTTGTTTTTTTAATAATGAGCTGAATGGACTGTTTATATATTTTGGAGATCAATCCTTTGTCCATTGATTTGTTTGCAAATATTTTCTCCCATTCTGAGGGTTTTCTTTTCATTTTGTTTATGGTTTCCTTTGCATGCAAAAGCTTTTAAGTTTCATTAGGTCCCATTTGTTTATTTTTCTTTTTATTTCCATTACTCTAGGAGGTGGATCAAAAAAGACCTTGCTGTGATTTATGTCAAAGAGTGTTCTTCCTATGTTTTCCTCTAAGAGTTTTACAGTGTCCGGTCTTACATTTAGGTCTCTAATCCATTTTGAGTTTATTTTTGTGTATGGTGTTAGGCAGTGTTCTAATTTCATTCTTTTACTTGTAGCTGTCCAGTTTTCCCAACACCACTTATTGAAGAGACTGTCTTTTCTCCATTGTATATCCTTGCCTCCTTTGTCATAAACTAGTTGACCATAGGTGTGTGGGTTTATCTCTGGGCTTTCTATCTTGTTCCATTGATCTATATTTCTGTTTTTGTACCAGAACCATATTGTCTTGATGCCTGTAGCTTTGCAGTATAGTCTGAAGTCAGGGAGTCTGATTCCTCCAGCTCTGCTTTTTTCTCTCAAGACTGCAAAGCACTGTGCTTTCAATGATAGAGGAAAGTTAGTTAGAGGCAGAGATATTCTTCAAGGAAAATTACACCTATTGTTAAATCTACCTCATTGCTACATAAAAACTGGACTTCTTCCACACATTTCCCTAACATGTCTTCTCCTAGAGGATGACATGTCTTTACAGACTTAGAGCTAGTAAACATTTCCTTAACAGAAATAATGAGATTGTTAGGTATCCTGGTATGGTGGTACAAGTTGTGAGTTTAAAAAGACATGGTATAGTACAAATTCAGTTGTTTTGCCAAACTTTAAGGATGATTAGAAAATCCACTAGCACCTATGTTTTCAATATGCTTGCTTTGAAATTGGGAAATTTATTAGTACTTGATTATATATGGTGTGTCTTTCCACCAAGCAGTGACCCATCTTAAATGCCTCAGCAGCTAATAGAGATAAAGGTATGGAGATCAAGGGTAGCCATTGAGACAAGACTGAGGAAGATGATGAGGAATAAAGCATTTTAAGGCTTATATAACTCAGAAACCAATATCAAATGGCCAAAAGAGCTTTTTGTCCTCCTTCTCCTGAGGATGCTGATGTGTACATTTTGGAAGCACTTAAGAGATTTCAATAAGCAGAGGACTCTCTTTTGATTGGTAATTGCCTGTGACAACCCTCTGCCATCACGTCATAGCATCTACTTTGAAGATCATCGTTTGATTTTCCCAAAACCCTTCTGAGATTTGTATAATTATACTGTTTTACAAGACAAGAAAACCAAAATTCTAAGAATTTTAAAAAATGACTCAAGTTCTCAGAAGATACTTTGTGGCCAGATCTGGATTCAAAGTCCAGACATTTTTCATGAATAGCTATAAGGACTGATAGCATGTATTTGCTCTTTGTGGTAGGAAGCCTTCAAGAAAGTCCCAGTGATGCCTGTCTCCTGATATTCTCTCCCTTGTGTAATCCCCCCCATGTAAGTAAGTGTGGGCTGGACTTAGTGACTCATCCCTCAAGAATAGAATGGCAAAAGTGATGGATTCCCATCCCAAACGTTATGTTGCAAAAGATGATGGCTTCTATATTGGATGCTCTCTTTTAGATCACTTGCTCTGGGGGAAGCCAGCTTCCCTGTCATGAAAGAGCTCTGCAGAGAGGCTTACGTGAGTCAACTCAGAAGATCTTCTGAGGCTTTCTACCAGCTGGGTGAGCTGTAAGGATCTCCCAAGGCCTGCCAACAGTTACGGAAACAGAACCTCTTCCAGTCAAGGCTTGAGATGACTACAGCCAAGTCTGCTGTCTTGATTGCCGATTCATGAGAGATTCTGAGCCAAAACCATCCAGCTAAGCCACTCCCAAATTTCTGATCCTTAGGAATTGTGAAACAATAAATACTTATGGTTTTCAGTGGTTGAGTTTGGGGGTAGTTTGTGACACAGAAATAGATAACTCATACAATATTCAATATCACTGTAGAAACCAAACTAGTTTTTTGGTAGCATTGCAGTAAAATTAATAATATGTCATTTTCCAAGAACTTATCACTGTAATGTACAAAAAATCCTTGTTTATAGACTAGTTTATAGACAAAATAAATTAACATGTTATAAAACATAGAAGTAATGTGATGTATGTGAATTATGACATACTTTAGCACTGACCTTTTAAATTTTCAAATAAAGGTTGTTTACTAACTCTGATGGTTAATTTTATGTGTCAACCTGACTAGGCTAAGGAATGCCCTGATAGCTGGTAAAACTTTATTTTTGGATGTGTTTGTGAGGGTGTTTCAGGAAGACACTGGCATTTAAATTGGTAGACTGGATAAAGTTTGATGCCTGCACCAATGTGTGTGGGAATCATCCAATCCACTGAGGGCCCAAATAGAACAAAAAGGTGAAGGAAGGGTGAATTCACTCTCTCTGCTTGAGAGGGGGCATCCATTTTCTCTTGCCCTCAGACACCAGCTCTCCTGGTTCTTGAGCTCTTGGACTCAGACTGAATGAAACCACTGACTTTCAGAGCTCTCCAGCTTACAGATGGGACTTCTTGGCTTCCATAATCACATGAGCCAATTTTTATAATCAATCTTCTCTCTCATCTTCTTTCTCTCTTTTTCTCTTTCTCTTTCTCAATAGATATAGATAGATAGACAGGTAAATAGATAGATAGATAGATAGATAGATAGATAGATAGATAGATAGATAGATAAATAGAGATAGAGGTAGAGGTATAATCTATACCCATATATCATATCACATATCTGTATCTGTTTCTCTGGAGAATACTAACATGCCTACCAATACGATAATAAAACTAAAGAGATAGGAGCAGATAGCAGATTCATTTAGAACAATTTAAAAAATACAGACCTTGGAGTAATTAATTTGATGGGATGGTGGGACAGGGTATTCAAAAGAGTAGATTAAGAAGGATGCTCAAATTTTGATCCTAGGTTCTTGGAAAAATGGATTTTGGATATAGTTTTTATCTAATTATGATAAAACAAACATAAATAAGATGTAGAAATCAATAGGGTGGGGCTTATTTCTCTTTTATTTCCCTAATTGTGTCTGACTTCTATGGTTTCTCCCCTTTCTTATTTTTTAATCTCTAGAAACCTAGATTTTATGTATCGTTTTATGGATTTAATAAATATGTCCTTTCCAAGAACTTAGTCATTTCCAATATGCAGTACATCTGATGCCTGTGGGGGAAGTGACTATCTCAACTTTACAGACATGAGTTTACACATTAAGAAGAAATAACAGTTGATCATCTGATTTATGTGGTTAAAGACAGATTTATCAGAGACTTTTAAATTTCTAATTAAAGATTATTTATTTCTTATGCATATTTTTAGCGTGTAGGAAGAATAGTTTATTCATTGACTTCAACCTAGAAATTTGAAGGCCTCCTGAATTATGTTATAACATTTCTTTCTTGGAAATCATTACTTTTCTTCCAAGCTGTAAGAGAAGCTGAAGTTTTCAAGTAAATTAGAATTGAATTGCTATCTCCTGGTTCTTGTACAACATTCTCCACATCATGCAAATTTAGTCAACCAAGGGCCGGGTCCCAAACCCTAAAACAATCTACTTGGTAATGATTTTGAAGTAAAGAAAGTCCTGGCTGGGACAATGTCTAGACATGGGTAAAAAACCAGCCTTGGCTATTTAAATGATTTCTGCCATCTTGATGGTCATCTCAGTGAAATCAATTGTGCAATGATCTACTTTAGTTGGCAAGGCAATTTGTATTCTCAGCTCATCCAGACGTTATATAACATTATTGTTTTAATAGATGCTTTTATTGGGGTAAAATTCACATAACACAACAGTAACCATTTTAAAGTGTACAACTCAGCTATATTTAGTATGTTCACCATGTAGTATAACCACCACCTCTATCAATTTGCAGAATCTTTTCTTCATTACAAACAACCTATCCACCCTCTCCAGTCCTCATTACCACCACCTCAAGGCCCTGACAATCATCACTATGCTTTCTGTTTCTAGGAATTTACCTATCCTAGATGTTTCACATCAATGAAATCATGCAATATACGGTCTTTTGTACCTGGCTTCTTTCACTTGTAATGTTGTCAGACTTCATCCACGTTGTAGCACATGTTAGTACTTCATTCTTAATCACAGATGAAAAATATTTCATTGTATATACATACATTTTGTTTATCCATTCATTTGTCAATGGACTTTGATTTGTTTCTACATTTTGAATATCCTGAATAGAGCTACTGTGAGAATTTGTGTACAATTATTTGTTTGAGTGTTTGTTTTCAATTCCCTGGAATGTCCCATAGCGTTTAAAAAAAGGGATTGGGGAAGAGGAAACTAGAAGTAACTAGAGTGTTTTGCTTGAGTGTACTTTCATATGATCTCTAATTCACTTGTATTTTTATTTACTGTTTTCGGCCCTGCATTATCAGGATCTAGAGAGATACTGACACATAGCAGGTGGTCTGTCAAATATTCTTGGAATAAATATTACTTGCTTTATTTTTCTGTCTTGTGCTGCTAATACAACAGTCAATAACATTCTCCCTGGGACTTCTCCGGCAATCCAGTGGTTAAGACTTTGCACTCCCATTGCAGCGGGGCACAGGTTTGATCCCTGGTCTGGGAACTAAGATCCCACGTGCTGCACAGTGCAGCAAAAACAAATAAAAAACACAAGAAAAATAACAAAATCTCATATTAAAAAACCCACATTTTCCCAAATAATTATTTTTCATTTAAAATGAGATGTGATATGTCCAGAAAACTAATTTCCACAATTTGCTTAATCTCTTTTTTCCCTCTCTCTTTTATAACTCCACACACTTTATTAGATCACCTACCACTTACTACTTTATGATTTGAAGCTTGTTTTCCTCAAAAGTTGCTGGTGTTATCTCTGAGGGATTCTCTTAACACTAAGTAAAGAAGGGCCTTGACAGGCTTGAGAGAGAGATTTCCATATTTCCTGCTATAGTTAGTAATTCCCCTTGTTATTAGACTGCTTTATATCTGTCAACTATGTGGCACATGTCCTGAATTATACAAGCAGGATTTCACAGCAGCACATATAACAATAGAAAAATTAGGACATGCCTTTCTCATTCTGCAACTGATTTGTTACTTTACACTGGGCCCCATGGAAAAAAAAGAATTTGTATTTTTCTTCTTAGTTTTATATTTTCCTTGCATTCTTATGGCACTAAAAGACTTTTCTGGAAGGTAAGACTATTACTAAAGAAGAAAAGTAGCTATAATATTTAAGTTCTCACAAAAATACTTCATTTCAAACTTGTCTGGCAATAAATAAGTTCTTCCATAATAGTTAAAAACTGTGCTTGGTAATTCACTTGAGACATAGGAAATAATTAATGATCTTTCTGCACATTGTACCCATGGGTCTATTCCTCAGTTTTTTCCCTCTGGTTCAAATGCGAAGTCTAAAATTTGAAAGGGAATGGGACTGAATCTTACAACTTACAGATTCAGAACGTGCCTAATTCAAAAAGAGTCATGTACCATGATGTTTATTGCAGCTCTATTTACAATAGCCAGGACATAGAAGCAACCTAAGAGTCCACTGACAGATGAATGGATAAGAAGATATGGCACATATATACAATGGAATATTACTCAGCCATAAAAAGAAATGAAATTGAGTTATTTGTAGTGAGGTGGATGGACCTAGAGTCTATCATACAGAGTTAAGTCAGTTAGGGAAAAACAAATACTGTATGCTAACACATATATATGGAATCTAAAAATTAAAAAATGGTTCTGGCGAACCTAGGGGCAGGACAGGAATAAAGATGCAGATGTAGAGAATGGACTTGAGGACATGGGGAGGGGGACATGTAAGCTGGGACGAAGTGAGAGAATAACATTGACATATATACACTACCAAATTTAAAATAGCTAGCTCGTGGGAAGCAGATGCCTAGTAAAGCCAGATCAGCTCTGTGCTTTGTGACCACCTAGAGGGGCGGGATAGGGAGGGTGGGAGGGACACTCAAGAGGAAGGGGTTATGGGGATATATGTATATGTATATGTATAGCTGATTCATTCTGTTATACAGCAGAAACTAACACAACAATGTAAAGCAATTATACTCTAATAAAGATGTTAAAAAAATTATTGAATGACTTTTCCAAGATCATCAGGTTTCTAAGGAACAGAAAAGGAAAAAAGAAGTTTAGTATTTTCACTGCAAAATTCTTTCAGAGATTCATTTGCAGCATTGAGCCTCAATTATGTCTTAGAAAATGTGATAATTTTTGACTTTCTATTTATACCAGCTTAAAATTTACAGAAAAATTGGGACAATAATACAAATGGTTCCTGCATATCCATATACCCCCCCAAATAGTTTTCCTATTATTAATATTTACATTAGTATGGGAATTTGTTATAATTAATGAGCCAATAGTGATACATTATTATTAGTTGAAATCCATATTTTACTTAGATTTTCTTACTTTTCACTTAATGTCTTTTTCTGTTCCATAATGCCATATTATATTTAGACTCTTGAGGCTCCTTTTGGTTGTGACATTTTCTCAGCATTCAGCATGACTTACTACTATTGCTGTTGACCTTGACCACCTAACTGAAGTAGTATTCGTGAGATTTCTCCAGTATAAACTTATTTATCCCCCTTTTCCACACTGTACTCTTTAGTAAGAAGTCACTTAGAGCAGCTCACACTTAAGGAGTTGGGGGTTATGCTCCACCTCTGAAGTGTGGAATATCTCCATATAAATTATTTGAAATTCTTCTGCATTGAGATTTGTCTCATCTCCCTTACATATTTGTTCATTTATTTACATCAGTGTGGACTTGCAGATATTTATTTTACACTTTGGGAAGTAATTCAATGTTACTTTATTTTGTTGCTCAATTTATTCCACATTTGGGCATTAGTCTTGATTTCTTTTAAAATCAAATTCAAATTTAATTTCAAAATCACTCTTTGCTGGTATATGGGCAATCAAATGGTTTTAATCGTGTATTTTTGAATTTTGTTGTATTCCCCTACTAGTTCTAGGAGTGTTTTGTCCATTTCTTGGAATTTCCTACATAGATAATCATGTCATCTGTGAATAAGTTACTTTTTTGCTTCTTCCTTTTAAGTCTATATATTTTATTTTCTCATCTTATTTCACTAGCAAGGACTTCCAGCATAGAATAGAAGTGATGAGAGAGGCTATCCTTACCTGGTTTCCAATCTTTGAAAGGATCTAATTTACCAACATTAAATAAGGTATTACCTATAGAACTTTTGTATATGTTCTTAGCCAAGTTGAGGAAATTCTCCTCTATTCTTAGTTTACTGAAATTTGTTTTGTTTTGTTCTTTTGTTTAACCATAAATTAGTGCTGGATTTTGTCAATGCTTTTGATGTGTCCATGTCAATTGATAGGACCATTTGATTGTTCTTCTTTAGCCTCTTGATGTAGTTAATTGCATTTACTGATTTCCAAATGTTGAAACAACTTCACATACCTGGAATAAAGCTGACTTGGTCATAGCATATAATTATCTTTTATATATTCTTGGATTCTAGTTGCTAACATTGTGGGGGGACTTGTGCATCTGTTCATGAGAGATATTGGTCTGCTCCATAATTTTCCTTTCTTGTAATATCTTTATCTTGTCTTTACATGAATATAACAGGCATCTCATACAAAGAATTCAGAAGTGTTCCCCCTTAATTTTCTGGAATAAAGTATGGAGAATATTTTCCTTAAATATTGGGTATAATTTACTAATGAAATCATAGGAGTCTGATGCTTTTTTGTTGAAGGTTATTATCACTGACTTAATTTCATTAATATATGTAAGCTTTTTCAGATAGTCTGTATCCCATTTTATGAATTTTGGTAGTTTGTGTCTTAAGGAATTGGTCCATATCATGCAAGTTATCACACTTGTGGACATAGAGTTGTTTGTAGTATTCTTTTCTTTCAATGTCTGTTAGATGAGTAGTGATGAGCCCCTATTTTGCCTCTGATATAGGCAATTAGTGAGTCCTCTTTTTTTCTCCCTCCAGTTACCCTTAGTAGAATTTATCAATTTCATTGATCTTTTCAAAGAAACAGCTTTGAATATGTTGATTTTCTCTATTGTTTTCCTACTTTCACTTTTATTGGTTTATGTTCTATTTTTCAATTTCTTATATTTGCTTTAAACTTAAATTGCTTTTTGTATTTTTTTTATGCTTTGCTCTTGAATTTTATTTTATTTATTAATTAATTAATTTTTTATTATTTTATTTATTTATTTATTTTTGCGGTACATGGGCCTTTCACTGTTGTGGCCTCTCCCACTGTGGAGCACAGGCTCCAGATGCGCAGGCTCAGCGGCCATGGCTCACGGGCCCAGCCGCTCCACGGCATGTGGGATCTGCCCAGACCGGGGAACGAACCTGTGTCCTCTGCTTCGGCAGGCGGACTCTCAACCACTGTGCCACCAGGGAAGCCCCTATTTTTATTTTTTATTATTTTTTTTATACAGCAGGCTCTTATTAGTTACCCACTTTTACACATTAGTGTATATATGTCAATCCCAATCTCCCAATTCATCACACCACCACCACCACCACCCACCATGTTACCCCCTTGGTGTCCATACATCTATTCTCCACGTCTGTGTCTCAGTTTCTGCCCTGCAAATCTATTCATCTGTACAGTTTTTCTAGGTTCCACATATATGCGTTAAGATACGATATTTGTTTTTCTCTTTCTGACTTACTTCACTCTGTATGACAGTCTTTAGATTCACCCACATCTCTGCAACTAACCTAATTTCATTCCTTTTTATGGCTGAGTAATACTCCATTGTTTATATGTACCATATATTCTTTATCCATTCGTCTGTCAATGGGCATTTAGGTTGCTTCCATGAGCTGGCTATTGTAAATAGTGCTGCAATGAACATTGGGGTGCATGTGTCTTTTTGAATTATGGTTTTCTCTGGGTATATGCCCAGTAGTGGGATTGCTGAGTCATATGTTAATTCTATTTTTAGTTTTTTAAGGAACCTCTATATTGTTCTCCATAGTGGCTGTATAACTTTACATTCCCACCAACAGTGCAAGAGGGTTCCCTTTTCTCCACACCCTCTAAGCATTTGCTGTTTGTACATTTTCTGATGATGCCCATTCTAACTGGTGTGAGGTGATAACTCTTTGTAGTTTTGATTTGCATGTCTCTAATAATTAGTGATGTTGAGCAGCTTTTCATGTGCTTCTTGGCCATCTGTATGTCTTCTTTGGAGAAATGTCTATTTAGGTCTTCTGCCCATTTTTGAATTGGGTTGTTTGTTTTTTTAATATTGAGCTGCATGAGCTGTTTATATATTTTGGAGATTAATCCTTTGTCCTTTGATTTGTTTGCAAATATTTTCTATTATGAGGGCTGTCTTTTTGTCTTATTTATGGTCTCCTTTGCTGTGCGAAAGCTTTTAAGTTTCATTAGGCCCCATTTCTTTATTTTTGTTTTTATTTCCATAACTCTAGGAGATGGATCAAAAAAGACCTTGCTGTGATTTATGTCAAAGAGTGTTCTTCCTATGTTTTCCTCAAATAGTTTATAGTGTCCGGTCTTACATTGAGGTCTCTAATCCATTTTGACTTTATTTTAATGTATGGTGTTAGGGAGTGTTCTAATTTCATTCTTATACATGTAGCTGTCCAGTTTTCCCAGCACCACTTATTGAAGAGGCTGTCTTTTCTCCATTGTGTATACTTGCCTCCTTTGTCATAGATTAGTTGACCATATGTTCGTGGGTTTATCTCTGGGCTTTCTACCCTGTTCCATTGATCTATATTTCTGTTTTTGTTTCAGTACCATATTGTCTTGATTACTGTAGCTTTGTAGTATAGTCTGAAGTCAGGGAACCTAATTCCTCCAGCTCCGGTTTTTTCCCTCAAGTCTGCTTTGGCTATTCGGGGTCTTCTGTGTCTCCATACAAATTTTAAGGCTTTTTTTTCTAGTTCTGTAAAAAATGTCATTGTTAACTTGATAGGGATTGCATTGAATCTGTAGATTGCTTTGGGTAGTATAGTCATTTACACAATAATGATTCTTTCAATCCAAGAACATGGTATATCTCTCCATCTGTTTGTATCATCCTTAATTTCTTTCATCAGTGTATTATAGCTTTCTGCATACAGGTATTTTGTCTCCCTAGGTAGGTTTATGCTTAGGCATTTTATTATATTTGTTGCAATGGTAAATGGGAGTGTTTCCTTAATTTCTCTTTCAGGTGTTTCTTCATTAGTGTATAGGAATGCAAGAGATATCTGCACTAATTTTGTATCCTGCAACTTTACCAAATTCATTGATTAGCTCTAGTAATTTTCTGGTGGCATCTTTAGGATTCTCTATGTACATTATCATGTCATCTGCAAACAGTGACAGTTTTACTTCTTTTTTCCAATTTGTTTTCCTTTTATTTCTTTTCCTTCTCTGATTGATGTGGCTAGGACTTCCAAAACTATGTTGAATAATAGTGGTGAGAGTGGACATCCTTGTCTTGTTCCTGATCTTAGAGGAAATGGTTTCAGATTTTCACCACTGAGAACAATGTTGGCTGTGGGTTTGTCGTATATGGCCTTTATTATGTTGAGGTAGGTTCCCTCTATGCCCACTTTCTGGAGAGTTTTTATCATAAATGGGTGCTGAATTTTGTCAAAAGCTTTTTCTGCATCTATTGAGATGATCATATGGTTTTTCTTCTTCAATTTGTTAATACGGTGTATCACATTGATTGATTTGCATATATTGAAGAATCCTTGCAGCCCTGGGATAAATCCCACTTGATCATGGTGTGTGATCCTTTTAATGTGTTGTTGGATTCTGTTTGCTAGTATCTTGCTGAGGATTTTTGCATCTATATTCAACAGTGATATTGGTCTGTAATTTTCTTCTTTTGTAGTATCTTTGTCTGGTTTTGGTATCAGGATGATGGTAGCCTCATAGAATGAGTTTGGGAGTATTCCTTCCTCTGAAATATTTTGGAAGTGTTTGAGAAGGATGGGTGTTAGCTCTTCTCTAAATGTTTGACAGAATTCACCTGTAAAGCCCTCCAGTGCTGGACTTTTTTTGTTGGAAGATTTTTAATCACAGTTTCAATTTCATTACTTGTGATTGGTCTGTTCATATTTTCTACGTCTTCCTGGTTCAGTCTTGGAAGGTTATACCTTTCAAAGAATTTGTCCATTTCTTCCAGGTTGTCCATTTTATTGGCATAGAGTTGCTTGTAGTAGCCTCTTAGGATGCTTTCTATTTCTGCGGTGTCTGTTGTAACTTCTCCTTTTTCATTTCTGAATTTATTGATTTGAGTCCTCTCCCTCTTTTTCCCGATCAGTCTGGCTAATGGTTTATCAATTTGGTTTATCTTCTCAAAGAACCAGCTTTTACTTTTATTGTTCTTTGCTATTGTTTTCTTTGTTTCTATTTCATTTATTTTTGCTCTGATCTTTATGATTTCTTTCCTGCTGCCAATTTTGGGTTTGTTCTTCTTTCTCTAGTTCCTTTAGGTGTAAAGTTAGATTGTTTGAGATTTTTCTTGTTTCTTGAGGTAGGCTTGTATTGCTATAAACTTCCCTCTTAGAACTGCTTTTGCTGCATTCCATAGGTTTTGGATTGTCGTGTTTTCAGTGTCATTTGTCTCTCGGTATTTTTTGATTTCCTCTTTGATTTCTTCAGTGATCTCTTGGATATTTAGTAACGTATTGTTTAGTCTCCATGTGTTTTTGTTTTTACGTTTTTTTCCCTGTAATTTTTTCCCTGTAAATTTCCCTGAGATTTCTAATCTCATAGCATTGTGGTCAGAACAGATGATTGATATGATTTCAATTATCTTAAAAATTTACTGAGGTTTGATTTGTGACCCAAGATGTGATCTACCCTGGAGAATGTTCCTTGAGCACTTGAGAAGAAAGTGTAATCTGCTGTTTTGCGATGGAATATCCTATAAATATCAATTAAATCTATCTAGTCAATTGTGTCATTTAAAGCTTGTGTTTCCTTATTAATTTTCTGTCTGGATGATCTTTCCATCGGTGTAAGTGAGGTGTTAAAGTTCCCCACTATTACTGTTACTGTCGATGTCCTCTTTTATAGCCATTAGCAAATGCCTTATGAATTGAGGTACTCCTCTGCTAGGTGCATATATATTTATAATTGTTATATCTTCTTCTTGGATTGATCCTTTGATCATTATGTAGTGTCCTTGCTTGTCACTTGTAACATTCTTTATTTTAAATTCTATTTTATCTGATATGGGTATTGCTATTCCAGCTTTCTTTTGATTTCCATTTGCATGGAATATCTTTTTCCATCCCATCATTTTCAGTTTGTCTGTGTCCCTAGGTCTGAAGGGGTCTCTTGTAGACAGCATATATATGGGTTTTGTTTTTTGATCTATTCAATGAGCCTGTGTCTTTTGGTTGGAGCATTTAATCCATTCATATTTAAGGTAATTATTGATATGCATGTTCCTATCCCCATTTTCTTAATTGCTTTGGGTTTGTTTTTGTAGGTCCTTTTCTTCTCTTGTGTTTCCCACTTAGAGAAGCTCCTTTAGCATTTGTTATAGAGCTGGTTTGGTGGTACTGAATTCTCTTAGCTTTTGCTTATCTCTAAAGCTTTTGATTTCTCTATCAAATCTGAGTGAGATCCTTGCTGGGTAGGGTAACCTTGGTTGTAGGTTCTTCCCTTTCACCACTTTAAATATGTCATGCCACTCCCTTCTGGCTCTTAGAGTTTCTGCTGAGAATCAGCTGCTAACCTTATGGGAGTTCCCTTATATGCTATTTGTCATTTTTCCCTTGCTGCTTTCAATAATTTTCCTTTGTCTTTAATTTTTGCCAATTTGATTACTATGTGTCTTGGTGTGTTTCTCCTTGGGTTTATCCTGTATGCACTCTCTGCACTTCATGGACTTGGGTGGCTATTTCCTTTCCCGTGTTAGGTAAGTTTTCGACTATAACCTCTTCCAGTATTTTCTCAGGTCCCTTCTCCCTCTCTTCTCCTTCTGGGACCCCTATAATGCAAATGTTGTTGCGTTTAATGTTGTCCCAGAGGTCTCTTAGGCTGTCTTCATTTCTTTTCATTCATTTTTCCTTATTCTGTTCTGCAGCAGTGAATTCCACCATTCTGTCTTCCAGGTCACTTATCCATTCTTCTGCCTCAGTGATTCTGCTATTGCTTCCTTCTAGTGTATTTTTCATCTCAGTTACTGTATTGTTCATCTCTGTTTGTTTGTTTTTAATTCTTCAAGGTCTTTGTTAAACATTTCTTGCATTTTTTCAATCTTTGCCTCCATTCTTTTTCCGAGGTCCTGGATCACCTTCACTATCATTACTCTGAATCCTTTTTCTGGAAGGTTGAGTATCTCCAACTTCATTTAGTTGTTTTTCTGGGGGTTTATCTTGTTCCTTCATCTGGTACATAGCACCCTGCCTTTTCATCTTGTCTATCTTTCTGTGAATGTGTTTTTTGTTCCACAGGCTGCAGGACTGTAGTTCTTCTTGCCTCTGCTGTCTGCCCTCTGGTGGATGAGGCTATCTAAGAGGCTTGTACCAGTTTCCTGATGGGAGGGACTGGTGATGGGTAGAGCTGGTTGTTGCTATGGTGGGCAGAGCTCAGTAAAACTTTAATCCACTTGTCTGCTGATGGGTGGGGCTGGGTTCCCTCCCTGTTGGCTGTTTGGCCTGAGGTGACCCAACACTGGAGCCTACCTGGGCTCTTTGGTGGGGCTAATGGCTGACTCTGAGAGGGCTCATGCCAAGGAGTGCTTCCCAGAACTTCTGCTGCCAGTGTCATTGTCCTCATGGTGAGACACAGCCACGCCCTGCCTTTGCAGGAGACCCTCTAACACTAGCAGGTAGGTCTGGTTCAGTCCCCTATGGTGTCACTGCTCCTTCCCCTGGGTCCTGATGTGCACACTACTTTGTGTGTGCCCTCCAAGAGTAGAGCCTCTGTTTCCCCCAGTCTTGTCGAAGTCCTATAATCAAATCCCACTAACCTTCAAAGTCTGATTCTCTAGGAATTCTTCCTCCCGTTGCCAGACCCCCAGGTTGGGAAGCCTG
The DNA here is from genome assembly GCF_000442215.2 of Lipotes vexillifer. Classification (NCBI taxonomy): domain Eukaryota; kingdom Metazoa; phylum Chordata; class Mammalia; order Artiodactyla; family Lipotidae; genus Lipotes; species Lipotes vexillifer. The sequence goes on from NW_006770161.1 coordinate 2,197,814, forward strand.
ATGTGGGTCTCAGAACCTTCACTCCAGTGGGTGGACTTCTGTGGTATAAGTGTTCTCCAGTTTGTGAGTCACCCACCCAGCAGTTATGGGATTTGATTTTATTGTGATTGCGCCCCTCCTACCATCTCATTGTGGCTTCTCCCTTGTCTTTGGATGTGGGGTATCTGTTTTGGCGAGTTCCAGTATCTTCCTGTTGATGATTGTTCTGCAGTTAGTTGTGATTCTGGTACTCTCAAAGAGGGAGTGAGAGCACATCCTTCTACTCCACCATTTTGCCCCAGCAGTGTATGATTTTGTTTTTAAAGTTCCAGTGTGGAGAAATGATATGTGGTATCCTCAGACTTGATTAGATGCAAGTCAATGTTTAGTACTCAACTAAAATACTCTGTCCTGTAATCAGTGAGGACCACAACCCAAGTGATCAAAACCTCTTTAAATTTCTAGAGAATATGTTATCTATTTTTTCTTGTACATAGATTACATATCAAATTTGATTGCAGTTTTTTGAAAATGTGTAGTGTCACTTCTACAAGATTGATCATTTCTTGACTATAAGAAATTTGGTACCAAAAGTTGCTGTTTCAGCCACACCCAACATTGTGTTTAAAATAAAGATACTCAATAAATATTTAATCAGTGATTCTGGGTTATGTACTGTGGTGACCTCAATGTATAGTAAATCAAACAGTGATCTTTTCAAAGTAGAAGTAGCCTGTTTGGTCAGAGTCATAGGAAACCTCTAATGGGGTGATAAAGCCACCACTCATTTACCCCAGTCAGAGAGCAATAATTATTTTGATGTGTAACCAGGAGGTTGTTATGTTTCTTCTCCCAAGGTAAGACCAACCCTTATATGGTTATCTGGAGTGAATGTGGATTCAAAGTTCACATCTGTTTCCTTTGAGGATAAAAGAGACAAACAGAACAAAACAAAACAAAAAGCAAAAAACTCAGCAAAGGGAAAACTGGGTCACACACAAAATCAGTGGCTTTGGAGGCCAGCATAACCTGTTATTTTTGTTTTTGTTTTGTTTTTAATTAGCACTCTCCTACCTGAACAGAAAAATAAGATTAAGTGAATTATTGATAATATCCACATTTGGGAGTAGATAACTGATCTGCATTCACTCAAGGCATTGCCTATTCTAAGTGGAAAACAGCACTTATTTAAATTAAATTTTTATTTAGTCTCTATTGCTTTTCTTTTTATTTTTCTGAAAGGAAATAAAATAATACAGTAATACAACTTTGCTTTCCTTGTAAATATGAGAGATTAACACCAGATGATGTGGCTCATCGGACTGGGCTTATCAAGATATCATGATATGTCATGCAATTGGTAAGCCAGAGGCCATGAAATCTTTCATTCAATAATCAGTAATTTTGAAGTATTTATTCTGTGTCAGTCATGGGGTATGTGTTTTACATTGGTTATACTGTTTAGCAAACAAACAAACAAACATAATGTAATTATAGGAAAGTTCTCCAAAGTAAAGGATGCTAGAACATGGTAGTCAAAATTGTACTCATCCTTGGGCTTCCCTGGTGGCACAGTGGTTGAGAGTCCGCCTGCCGATGCAGGTGACACGGGTTCATGCCCAGGTCTGGGAAGATCCCACATGCCATGGAGCAGCTGGGCCCATGAGCCATGGCCACTGAGCCTGCGCGTCCGGAGCCTGTGCTCCACAACGGGAGAGGCCACAACAGTGAGAGGCCCGCGTACTGCAAAAAAAAAAAAAAAAAAAAAAAAGAGGAAGCCCTGGGAGTGAGTATGGGAACAAGGTACTAAACCCAAGAAGTATGTCACAGGCCAAACCATGAGGATTGTCTTTTATTGAGGGGAAGGAGAATGGTGGAATCACACACAGTCCAGAGTGCTATTTTCAAAGGATAAAATTAGCAGGAGGTCTGTGTCTGAAGCAGATATATACTGATTTCTAACTATACTACAAAGCTACAGTAATCAAAATGGTATGGTGCTGGCACAGAAACAGACACATAGATCAATGGTACAGAATAGAAAGCCCAGAAATAAATCACACACTTATGGTCAATTAATCTACAAAAAAGGAGGCAAGAATACACAATGAGGAAAACATAGTCTCTTCAGTAAGTGGTACTGGAAAACTGAGCAGCTACATGTAAAAGAATTAAATTAGAACATTCTCCCACACCATATACAAAAATAAACTCAAAGTGGATTGAAGACCTAAATCTAAGACCAGAAACCATAAAACTCCTAGAAGAAAACATAGGCAGAACACTTTTTGACATAAATCATAACAATTATTTTGGATCTGTCTCCTAAGGCAAAGGAAATAAAAACAAAAATAAACAAATGGAACCTAAGTAAACTTAAAAGCTTTGGCACAGCAAAGGAAACCACTGACAAAATGAAAAGAAAACCTACGGAATGGGAGAAAATATTTGTGTATGATATGACTGCTAAGAGGTTAATATCTAAGTATATTTTTAAATATATTCACATGTGTAACATAAACAGCTCATATAATTCAATATCAAAAAAACAAACAACCTGATTAAAAAATGGGTAGAAGACCTGAATAGACATTTTTCTAAAGAAGACATACAGATGACTAACAGGCATAGGAAAAGATGCTCATCATTAATCTTCAGAGAAACACAAATCGAAACAACAATGAGATATCACCTCTCACCTGTCAGAATTACTATTATCAATAAGACCACAAATAACAGATGTGGATCTGGAGACAAAGGAACCCTGTTGGTGGGAATGTAAATTTGTGCAACCACTGTGGAAAACAGTGTGGAGGTTCCTAGAAAACTAAAAATAGAACTACCATATGATTCAGAAATTCCACTTCTGGGTAAATACTGGAATACAATGAACACATTAATTGGAAAAGACACATGCACCCCAATGTTCATAGCAGCATTATTTTCAGTAGCCTAGATATGGAAGCAACCTAAGTGCCCATCAACAGATGAATGGATGAAGATGTGACATGTGTATATATATATATATACACACTGTACTACCATTAAAAAATGAAATTTTGCCATTTGCAAGAACATGGATGGAGGGAATTATGCTTAGTGAAACAAGTCAGACAGAGAAAGACAAATACTGTATGTTAACACATATATGGAATCTAAAAAATAGATGAAGGAATTAATATAACAAAACAGAAACTGACTCACAGATATAGAGAGCAAACTAGTGGTTATCAATGGGGAAAGGGAAGGGAGGAGGAGCAACATAGGGGTAGGGGATTAAGAGGTACAAACTACTATGTATAAAATATATAAACTACAAGAATATATTATACACCCCAGGGAATACAGACACTATTTCATAACTTTAAATGTAGTATAAGCTAAAAAATTCTGAATCATTATGTTGTATACCTGAAACTAATATAATCTGTAAATCAACTATACCTCAGTAAAAAAAAAATGATGATTATTAAAACCAAATGTATCCCCAAGTGTGTGCAAATAAAACCAAGGACTTCAGAGAAATCATAAATATTCATTGAGTGGTTTTACAAATAATTTATTTTTTTACTTAGTACCGCTTCTAGTTAAGTAAGAGCTAAATTGGAAAATTTGCTTTGTCTTTCTATTTGGCTTTCTCTTTATAATGAAAATTTGATTTTGAAAATCACTGCCTTCTGGTTGCTCTCACTTGATAGCAATTATAAACATCAGCAGTCTTCACACTGCAAAGATGTCCTGCCTCCTGCAGAGAGGTTTTCCCATATTTTAGAAGATCAAACATTTCCACAACAGTCCTTGCAATCATGCTCACTTGAGTCCTCATTTTCTCTCAATGTTTGAGGAATTCCATTAATAATATACAAGGTGGTGTAGAATATGGAACTGAGTTGGGATCAGGGGTTAAAACACACAATAATTGATCTTTTGTTTTTTCCTGTTGTTGGATTTTTTTCCTGAAACCCCTAGATATCAAGGCATGGAAGCTAGATGTCCTGATAAGCATATGTACTTTAGACTATATGATAAGCAAAGACTTCAGAGTGTCTCTACTCACTATGCCTTCCCTGAGACACCTAGTAAACCCTGCAAACCCTTGCCATGCCAAGTACAGCACTGGACATTCAGGATACAGATGAAAGACACAGCCCTGCCCTTAAGGAACTAATGGACTGATGAGAAACAAGTTACATTAGTGAATGACAGGAACTGTGAAAGAAGTAGAAGCACAGAAGATGGACAATCACATACCTGAGGGCCTCTGACCCTCTTAACAATTACTGAATAATATCAAATCAACAGAAATCTGCACCTAGAGATTTCTTCATGCGAAAAGGCAATTCTTTCCGACCATTAATTCAGGAGGGAAAAGAAAGATTTACTTCAGTTGCTAAATGGTAAGATAGAACAGATACATTACATGTATTAATATATTATGAATATACATATATATTTATATTAATGTAACAACTTATTTCTTCATTCTGACTTTGGTCCCGTATAAAAGAAGGTCAGGGCACTCTTCCCATTTACCCTCTGTTAAAAGTTTTCAAAAGTGACCTGCCGAAAGGTGGGCTATTGAATGGAACGACTCAGTTGTTTAGAATTTATAAATGTATTGAAATAAACTTCAAGCTTTTGTTGTAGCAAACTACAGATATAGAAACTTAGAATTGTAAAGAGTAGAAATGTGGCACTCAGAGAGCTTTTTCAGATTATCTGAGGCAATTTTTAAAAATTATTTTAAAGAAGTGGAAACTACTCATAACAGCACTGATAATGGGCCCAAGAACTTGAGAAACAGAATAGGCTTAGATCCAGTCTTGGGGTACATGGCAGGGATGAGAGTATTCTCCCCCACATTTGCTATTTTCTTTCAAGTGGAAGGGCTCCATTAGCATAAAACATCTGTCCCCTCTTTGACTCCTCACCTTCCTTCCTTGGGAGATGGATTGCTTGTCTGCTTGGTGCACGCAGAAGTGAGAACAAGGCATATATAGAAAAGATGTCCTTCTTTTTCTCTGGAGCTGGCCTGCCTGTGTAGAGCATGAGTGTTGACAGCCCTTGGCTGTGCAGTGAATTTCTTAGAGACCCCAGCCACTGTGGAAATGGACTTCACAGCTCCATTGTTGCCTGGATGGGAATGGGAAGTCTGTATCCAAAGTTAAGCATCAGGTAGCCCATTTCACTAATGCTGTCTTTATTAGTAATAACAGTAATATTTTGATCTCTGAACAGGGGTGTGCTGGTAAATGTCCTACAACTAACTATACAAGGGAAAAAAATGAAACAAACAAAAAACCCAGATCTGTAGCATCTGCAAAGTTCTGTGCTATACATAACCACACCTGGGCTTATTTCAAGCTACCACACTAAACATAGTTGAATAAGGAACTGGGAAAACATGGATATAATCAACTCGTAAACCTGTACAAGATGGATTCTGCTCAGAACTCTCTACTATTAACTTTATTATTTTACCTTATTTCTCAGTGGGTTCAGACCCTGGTTATACAAGAAGCATCTATTTAACAACCACCCTCAAACACCAATTTTCAGGTTTCCTGATTTCCAGTTGAATGTGTTTCATACTACATCACCATGTCATTTGTAAACTAGAGTTTCACTACTCATTACATAACCAAATACATGTGCAATTTATGTATATATATGTATATAAATGTGTGTGTACTGAGCATATTTATATGTATATATGCATGTATGTAGTGTGAGGGTTATAGTAGTGTTGGTACAGGTATATACATTATCAAAACTTATGGAAAATTTAAAATAAGTGAATTTGATTTTACGTAAATTTTACCTCAATAAAGTTAATTTTTAAAAAGTCAACTTATTCACTTGTAAAAAAACATAATAAAAATATTAGTAGTAGTTTATATCAGACACAGAAAACTGATGAGATGATAGTAGTGAATTGTTTTACTTACAAATCTTCACCCTTGCTAATTCCATATTTTTGCTCTGTGACTTGCTGTTCCTTCACTGATGTCAAGTACCTATTTAAATTTAAAATAAAGAAAATAAATGAAAAAAATCATAGTACATTGCCATAAAATTGCTATTAAAACATAAACCAAACAGCCAGATTTTCTCCTATCTATAAGCAGCAATCTTCTTTGAGCTATAACCTACTCCTCTGATTCCTGAACTGGTATGTTTTAATGGGACAAAATTATATGCAGCTTGTCCTTAGCAGCAAATGTTAAACAGATGAAAGTTGCATTAGGCTTATAATTAAGATATTACTTTGACATTGAATGCTCTTAGTGGACTGGATATCAATTAACTTCTTGAACTTCTGTCACTTTAATTGATCATCTCACTTTGCTATTTTAAATAGGAGCTTTAAAATACTTTTCCCCAGAGTTATGGCTTCTGTTTATCTTTTTCCCTTGGGCCACAGTGTGAAATTAATATATCTCCATTGCTCAAATTATAGAAATTATATGCATTTGGCTTCTAAATACACACACGGACATATACACACACTCACACATTTCAGGTTTTCAGCCTAACACATGGTATGTTATAAGATACTTTTATATAATTTAAAATATTGATATAGACCTATCTATCACTGAATATTATCACCTGATATTAAATTATATTTTAATAACATAAATGTAAGCTCCAGAAATAAACACATAATAGACACATTTATTCATACACAGGCACATGTGATTTAAGAAAGTAATATAAGTGATATTTTCAGCATCTACATGAAAAAGGATGTGACTAGTTTCTTAATTGCCCTACAAGGGGCTATGCATTCCTACCAGCAGGGGAGCCATCGCTGAAAACATTTCTGAAGCTGTTCTTCTTGAAAATTGCCTTTGGTGCTAACCCTTCCCTGTACTAACCAGTGTTGACTCTTGGCAAAGTCTTGGTCATTGACTTAATATCTCGAAACTGCCAAAGGCATATGGAACCAAGACTAATGAAGATGGCTAGTGGAGAAGGTGAGGACACAGCTTGGAATCAATAACTCAGTGTGACCACGACATAATGAGGCTGTATTTTTCTCTGTATCTTCTAACCTATGTCTTAAGCCAGACCAGACTCAAATGCAGAATTCACAACATGCTTTGAACAAATGCGTATGAAATCTATTCTTAATTGCTTACTTGAGCTACACAAAATAATATATAAATATTGGCAGCACATTCATTCTTCTTATTTTATTCCTCTCCTGGAAAGTCCCTATTTGACACCAATGGAACATGATAATTCCCTCATCTTGGAAAAATGTGGTCTAAACTTCCTATAATACTTTCATGGAATTGCAGGTTTAAGACTTCAACTTATCTGTGAAGTGGGCACATAACTCTTAGGTCATGAGTGTTTTGTGAGGATTAAACAATAATGCATGTAAAGTCTATTACAGCATCTGGGCAAAATAGGTGTACAAGAAATGTTAATTATCTTTTTCTCACTCTTTGCTTCTCTTCCCAACTAATAAAATATTTGGGATATTCTAACTTGTTAAATTATGCTGTTAATCCAGCAAATCATAAATGCTATGAAATCCACCCCACACCCCCCCAAAAAAATGCAGCCAATTTCAACCCAGCAAAGCAGAAATGCCATGAGTTTTAGGGATATTCATATACCACACATGTCACTCTTTTGTTCCAGTACAGGAAACTCTTTGGTCTTGTGTGATGAATTCCAACAAAACATCTCAACTTGAAGCAAAACATCTTTTTTATTGAAATACAATTGACATAAAACATTATATTAGTTTCAGATGTACAATGTAGTGATTTGACATTGGTGTACATTTCCAAATGACCACCACATAAGTCTAGCTGCCACCTGTCACCATACATGGTTAGTACAATATTATTGACTACACTTCCATGCTGTACTTGACATTTCCATGACTTTATTTTATAACTACAAGTTTGTACTTCTTGATCCCTTTCACCCATTCCCTCCCCCAACAACCTCACTCCTCTCTGGCAACTACCAATCTGTTCTCTGTATCTGTAAGTCTGGGTTTTGTCTTGCTTTGTTTGTTTTGTTTTTTAGATTGCACATGTAAGTGAGACAGAGAAAGACAGACACGGCATGATTTCACTTTATGCGGCAAACGATTGTTGTCACATTTTCATCATTTTGCAATTTCTGTAGGTGACGATAAAGCACTGAAGAGGATGGGGCATTTTAGACAAACACATTTACACAGACATATTTTGGATTGATTGGTTGCAAGGAGATAGTATCTGTTTTCTTTTTTCTTTTCTAATTTTGGAAAAACCAAAAAACATTGGAACGGAAATATATGCAAAAGCTTTTCATATAGTATCTATTTTTGGCTCCCAGAGAGCTTAGCTGTAAAGGAAGGTGCTGAAACGTTGATGATGCCGAGTCTGAAATGAACATGTGCCTGAGCCAAGGTTACAGCCCTGAGAAGCCCCCTGCTTCAGCAGTCCCCCACGTAGAGGCAACATGGGTTCACTCCACACTGTGAAATGGCTACACACTGTGAACACAAAAGTGGAATGACAGCATTTGGATGAACCTGCCAGTCTAATCTGCATTTTCTCGCACAGGACCCATAATAGCCGTGGAAAAATTCTCCAATTAGACCATTCTACAGATAATAGATGACACCCCTCCTCTAGAGATGCAGCTCTCTTGAATGAATCATTTAATTATATAGTGTTCCTTTCTTCTTTTTTTTTTTTTTTTTAAGTGGGAGGTGTGGTTTTGAGTTGTCTTTTGAAGAAAGTGGACTTGAACCTGTCATTAACTAGAAAACATTCAGAGAATTCCTCGGCAAATGCAATGGTTTTACACTATGATTTGAATTTCCAGGGAGAGCTTAGAATGGTCTCATTAGGCTCCTGCAAAGGAGACCTCTCTCATTTATTTTTAATTTTGTATCCTTGTTCTTAGGTGTGATAGGAGTGCCTGCTGTGTTCAGCTGCCACATCTCTCCTACCTTTTTGGTGGAAAAGTCTATCCCATTATCTTAGTTGACATTGTACATTATGGTTCCTAGAATTATTTCTGAGACAGTTGAAAAGTTTGCTGGGGGTGAAATGTGGGAGGGAGAGATGGGTTAAGAGCCAACTGCAGCACAATTTCTCAGAGATAATATAGTGGTCTTAGCAAAACTCTTGAGGAACAAAGAGTGTCTTTAGGCTAAGACTCAGATGGTCTGGGCTTAAGGTAAGGAAAACTTAATTGCTTTGCATAAAAACATAGGTTTTCTATAGGCAGAACAGGAGGGAAGAGGGTAAAGATTCTCAGAAATAAAGAGATGTAAAAATTGGTGATAGAAAGAAATGACCACGTTTAAGATAAGAGGCAGGGGCCCTGGAAGATAAGGCATCCAAGAGATAGATCTTTGGGCTGACTTTAAAGCTACTTAATAATTATTACAACAATGTTCATTGAAGCACTATTTACAATAGCCAGGACAAAGAAGCAACTTAAGTGTCCATCAACAGATGAATGGATAAAGAAGATGTGGCACATATATACAATGCAATATTTCTCAGCCATAAAAAGAAATGAAATTGAGTTATTCGTAGCGAGGTGGATGGATCTAGAGACTGTCATACAGAGTGAAGTAAGAGAAAAATTATTAAAAAAAAAAAAAGAAAAATTATTTTTCTCAGAAAGAGAAAAATAAATACTGTATGCTAACACATATATATGGAATCTAAAAAAAGAGGTTCTGATGAACATAGGGGCAGGACAGGAATAAAGACACAGACATAGAGAATGGACTTGAGGATGCAGGGAGGGGGAAGGGTAAGCTGGGATGAAGTGAGAGAGTAGCATTGACATATACACTACCAAATGTAAATAGATAGCTAGTGGGAAGCAGTTGCATAGCACAGGGAGATTCAGCTTGGTGCTTTGTGACCATCTATAGGGGTGAGATAGGGAGGGTAGGAGGGAGATGCAAGAGGGAGGGGATATGGGGATATATGTATATGTATAGCTGATTCACTTTGTTATACAGCAGAAGCTAACACAACATTGTAAAGCAATTATACTCCAATAAAGATGTTTAAAACAATAATTATTACAAATTACTTGTTGATTGGCTCTTTTGCTATTTCTTTGTAGGCATGAACCTCCAAATTCAGTTAATTTCTGCTTGGAAAAATGACCATGTCAGAGCAGTGCCTTGAGGAAATAAAGGCCAAGGGTTTTTGTTTATTTGTTTGTTTGTTCTGTTCTCATTATTATTTGGTACAGAAAAGGGAACAACTAAATGAAATAAGATAGGAGATTTGAGTGGAAACAGAATATTAGATTAATAAGGGATTATGAGAAATGCAAGCTCCTGGAAGAATGTCCCAAAACACTGGGAAGTGGATGAATAACCCAGGTTGTCCATAATTTGTATATGAACATTTAATTCATTTTTATTTAGATGTCATCATTCAGCATAAACCCAAAATCTTAAAGGCTTGGGGATTACTTGGATAGCAATCTCAATATTTTCAGTGGATTTTTAGGGATATTTTGTTTAGTTAGCTATAAGTAATTTCTTTGCATGTAGGCATGGATCTTCAGAGTCTACACATAAAATCTAAACTCCTAAGGATTGTATATGTGACTTGTGGGCCCAAACTACTTCTTACCCACATTTCTTGCCTTTCCCTATAAGACTTTTCAACAAACCTGTTTGCAGAAGAAAAATTTTCCCAAATTTAACCTGGAATAGAAACAATTTACAGGAGTGGGTCATGACACCATCTCTCTAGAAGAGAAAGAACACATGTTAGAGAACAGAAATAATCTTCTAGAGTGGTAGAGTTCATAGAACCCTCCTTCTCAGGAGCAACTTGTATTCCTGGCAAAATCCTAAGTAATACTCTGCTGAACTCAAACAGGATTAATTCTTATTCTGGGAAATTCACCCTCCCAGTTGAAGGTCAGCTAATTGTCAAAGAATCCAATGGCCTTTAAGGAGATTTTCTTTTCTTTCTGTATCTAACATGATTATCTGTAATTAATAGATAATCCAACAAGTTTACTTATTCTTTCTCTTGTTCTACAAAATACCTACTAAGAGTAAACCCTTGAATTGGCCCATTCGGCCTTTTATAAAAGTATCTCATGCAAGACTGTAATAAAACTTTGACTCATACTTACAACCAAGCTGTCTGAAGTTTTCTTTAATACACATGGTAAAATATTTTGGTTGCTTCAAAGCAGCCAAATACAAATTTGAGACCTAAATAGTACAGGCAGCCAGGAGGCTAGAATTACATGAAATAAAAACAAACAAATCAAATCAAATATTTATTTGTGATTTGAGTAAATACATATATCTTAGAATTCCCTGTTGGAGTGTACTACAGATCTGTACCGTCTTATAGGTTAGGTATTGGGAACAGAACAGTGGCTACTGAGGATTTGAAATGTTACTTGTTCAATTGAGATTTTCTGTAAGGGTAAAATACACATCTGATTTTTAATATTCTATTTAAAAGCAGTATGCAAAATATCTAATAATATTTACATTGATTACATGTAGAATACTATATTGGATAAAATTATATATATTAGTAAAATTAATTTTACCTGGCTTTTTTTTTTTATGTGACTTTAACTATGCACATGTAGCTTGTATTTGCAACACATATTATATTTACATTGGTTGGCACTATTATAGATAATGAGAGAATTTTTTATTGTTTTTTTTTTCTTTTTTCTTTTGTTCATTTGGTTTTTCAGTATGATTTCTAAGAGGGCTAGCTGTAAAAATAATGGAAAGAATTTTGACTTAACTTGGTATGGGATAATAATGAATGAAGCCCTCCATCTGATTGCAGACTAACAAAGTAAATAGATCCTAGATTAAAGCACAACAGTAATACTGTGTTTCCTTTTGTTTAACAAATATTTACTAAATTTCAAATATACACTGAGCATGGTACTATATCCCGGGGTTACAGTGATAAACAAAGCAGGTGTTTTACTTTTCCTCTCCTTTTTGCAGAGTAAGTGGGTATCAGCCATCACACCTGTAACTACAAGCATGGGGAATATCATAAAAAGGATTTTAAGCAGTGCTACTTGTAAATAACCAATAACCATTGATGAATAACCATTACTAACTTGGAGAGTTTTGAAGTGGACTCTCTGATTTAACATTTTTAAACCTGATACCTGAATGATCAATATATATTAGCTAAGTAAAGAGGGATCTTCGGTAAGGAAACTCTTCATTTAGGGCCATTCCTAGAGAGGAATTCTGCCAAGAGCCATCAGGTGCTGAGGGATGAGTGTCCTGGTCCTAAAGGGAAAATCTGAGCAGCACAACACAGTGTTCACTACAGAATTTATTAGATTTGAGTTGCTCCAAATTGTCCAACTGTGGCTGCTTATTGTATCCAGAAGTAGATTATCTGTAAACTAATGAATCTCAGGCTTCAGGAGCTTTCTCTGGCAGGGGTCCCTACTAAGGCTCTGGGAAGGACACTGGCAGTGAGTTGGTAGGATCCTATATGTTTGTAAGTTTGCAAAAGTAGAATATTTTAACCACTATTTCTTCCCTCTTCATCTCTAACTTTCCTCTGAATTCATTGGCAAGTTCACAGGTATTTAGGGATCTGGCCATGGGTAAGATAAAGTAGGGATTCATCACGTTTCATAAACATAATCTTAGAAGGTTATATTTTTAAAATTTAGACTCACTTTCAAGACTAGTTACTGTTAGCTATTCCAGCATGGGAAGGTCTTTCAGGAATAAGACTGGTGTACATTATGACACAAAAGTGCAGGGGTCATACAATGACATAAACATGTCCTTTGAAGCCTAGTGCCAGAAGCATGTGAATAATGGAGGAGCAATAAAGTTTAACATGTAAGGAACAAACATCTAATCTCTAGAAAATTATTCTAATCATTAGATGTACTGAACTGTAAACAGAAGAATCAGTTCTCATCAACACCTACTTAAAACAGAAGGTCTCTCCTGTCAAGGATATACTTGAGGTGGAAATGGTTCAGAAGAGAGGACTGTTCTGAAGAACATCATGGGTGTTCTATGTGTCCATCAAGGATCTCACCTAAGGGAAATGGAGGTTATAAGGAAAACTTCCAGAGAGCTTGACACAGGTTCTCAGGAGTTGGCAGAACATAGAGTAGCCCTTTGGTTCTGGCTAAGAAAGTCTAACTGTGAGCAAAAGCTCAGGAGTTGTCCTTTTCTGATATCAGAGCAAAAAGTAGAATGATGCAATCAAGATATACTTCCCCTATGTGCTGTCAGCATAAAGAGCTAGAAAAGAAGTATTGATCAAATCAAGGACACTGAAGTTGAGGTCCTAAGCAGAGAATCTCTGAGAAATCCACAAAAGTACTCAATGAAAGAACCATCAAAATGACATCCGATACCATAGGGGCACTGATGCTGGCTCACGTCACAAATGACGCCATTTCCCTCAAATTACCTCTTCTGCTGAAACTATCAGGGATAGCAGTTGAATAATATGGGGTGGAAGAAAAAGAAAGAAGCCAACTTTCACCCACTGCCCACTGCAAACTCCCAAGGCTAAATCAGATCTAGGGCTCTAAACTGGCTAAGAGTTTTGAATGTTTATTATTGCATTAGCCTAAACCAGAGTTATTTGATGATTCAACCAGAGCAGATTTTTAACGTCAAAAAAGCGTAGAAGGGTGGGAAGCATCAGCAAAGTTGTGGAATAGTTCTAAAATTTCAAACAGAAATAGAGAAAGTGCCATCCCCCAGAGTGGAATTGAGGCGACAGTGGAAGAAAGAATAAAGCTAGTTATTATATACCTTCTCAAGCCCAGTTTGACAATAAAACAAGTTACACATATTTGAGTTCATTCAGATCGTAATTTTTCATTTTTGTGTATTGAAAAATTAGTTCAATGTTGGACATATACTGGTCACAGAATACATTTTTAATAAATAAATGCTTCGTGTGTGTGTGTGTGTGTGTGTGTGTGTGTGTGTGTGTGTGTTATGTAATGTAGTATTTGGGGGAGAGAGGTACTGAAAAGAAGTATCCTGTCTGACTTTGGAACTGGCTAAAGACATGACCTTACCAGTTGGGAAGTTGGGAAGGTAGTTTTTTCACAGCTAAGGCACCGATGAAGTGCTAAACCCAGTAGGGTTCAGAGGTCTAAGAGGATGAATTTCTTATACTTTGTCACCACTCATGAGTGGATATTTAACTACCAAGCTAATCACAAGAGGTTTACATCATCGGAATTAATGAGGAATTAAAACACTTGACTGAATCAAGGGAAATTTTTCAAAGTTATCTGCCATAGACTATTGATCTCTCAGCAGTTCATTAAACACCTGAAGCAAACATTGCCCTCAGCTGGAAGTACAATGGGTGGGAGCACAAGAGATTTACAGACGGAGCAGGGATGTGATCCATCAGTATCTTCTTTGTCTCTCCTTGTCCACCCCCACTCTTATCCCAGATCTCTTTTCTGTTGATGTGTTGACCTTCTTAGAAGGTCTCCTGTGATTAATGAAGTCAGATAAATATAAGAATGTCCAACACAGAGGTTTAGAAATCATGTAACCTGATGGTCCTTTTTCCTAAAGCAGTATTTGACCAGAGCAAATCCTGACTAAGGAATCAAACTGTGCTTTCCATAAACCAGATATGTACTATTTTTACTACTTTTCTAGTTCGACTTCCACACTCCCCCCTCTTTAAATTCCAGAGTAAATCATGCTTCATGTGGAAAATCACTCACAGGCCCCCTGTCTCATAGCCATATAGTAACTGTTGCTAATTGCATAATATAGGAGCTTCTTTAAAATATGTGGAAATGTAGAAGGAAAGGGAAAGTGATACTTAGGCAAGAATAGAAGCTGAGTGTTATCTTGAAAGTTGATTAAAAAAATCAAAGTCGTTTAATAATTTTTCAACTATAGAAGAACCAACAGATATCAAATCTCCTAATGAAATAATAGTAGGTAACTAGTGCATGGAAGATCAATAGATAGATCCATAGATAGATATATAGTTAAATTTATACTTATAATTTAATGAATGTATTTAAATTAATTTTATTCCTTTCTCCTGGATCATTGACCAGTTTAACATATATTTATTTAGCCACCTATATTGTTAGGAAGTGTGCTACATAATTAAGGAGAGAAGACAAGTAGGAGGTAGCCATGACTTGAGGGATCACAGTCTTTAAGAGACAACAAATGAACAGAGAATCATAAGACAGGTAAACTGAGCTCCGACAGAGGCACTCTGCTTTCCAGGAATCTCAGCAAAAGGGTCGCCAGGGTTGGAGGGTGTTATGGACTGAATTATGTCACCCTCTCCAAATCCATATGTTGAAATCCTAATTCTCAGGGCCTCAGAACGTGACTGTGTTTGAGATAGGGTCTTTTAAGAGGTAATTGAGGTAAAACGGGGTCATTAGGGTGGCTCTAATCCAGTACAATTTAGAGGAGATTAGGACACAGACACACACAGAGCGAAGACCAGGTAAGGACACAGGGAGAAGAGGCCATCTAGAGCCCAAGGAAAGAAGCCTCAGAAGAGACCAAACCTACTGATACCTTAATTTTTTACTTTTAGCTTACAGGACTGTGAGACAATAAGTTTCTGTTGCTTAAGCCACCCAGTCTGTGTTAATTTGTTACAGCAGTCCTAGAAAACCAATACAGAGGGCAAGTGTCTGTGAAGGGTATCCTAACTGTATCAGGTTCTGACATTATCAGTGGAGGCAGATTTAGGGGAAATGATAGTGTCTGTCTCCAAACAGAGAAAAATACATGCAAAATTCAGGCAATGAGAGAGAGCAGGGAACATTAAAAGACTCAGGAGGAGGCTGTTAATATTTCCGGAGCACGGACTGAAAACTACTGTAGTTAACATCTGGGTCAGGTGTGTCTGGTTAGTTTACAGTTCTGTGATTTGGTATCTCCTTTCTACCTGGCTAAGAAGAGCTAGTGTTGTTTTCTCACTTGTCTCAGTTACAGTGTTGGTCTGGTCTGCACAGTCAGTACATTTTGATTGACAGCTAATATGTGCTTAACTGCTGATAATCTTTTAAAAAGTTGTCATTTTTCTTCATTATCCATGTAACCAAGAGTGGAAGATAGCTTATTAAAAAAAAAAAACTTATATTCTTTATTAATCCCTTATGAACGAATAGAATTCTTAACTCTTTTTAAAAAAATTTTATTGAAGTATAGTTGCCCTACAATATTATATGTTCCAGGTTTACAATTTAGTGAATCACAGTTTTTTAAGGTTATACTCCATTTAAAGTTATTACAAAATATTGGCTATATTCCCTGTGTTGTACAGTATAGCCTTGTAGCTTATTTTACACCTAATAGTTCGTACATCTTATTATTCCCTACCCCTATATTGCCCCTCCCCCCTTCCCTCTCCCCACTGGTAACCACTGGTTTGTTCGCTAAATCTGTGTCTGCTTCGTTTTTGTTTTTGATTCAAAACATAACAAAATAAAACTCTGATGATTCTGAAAAAAAAAAAAAAGACTCAAAGTGTGAAATGCAAATCAAAACCACAATTAGGTATCACTTCACACGAGTCAGAATGGTTGTCATAGAAAAGTCTACAAGTAATAAATGCTGGCGAGGGTATGGAGAAAAGGGAGCCCTCCTACACTGTCAGTGGGAATATAAACTAGTGAAGTCACTATGGAGAACAGTATGGAGTTTCCTTAAAAAATTAAAAATAGAATTGCCATATGACTCAGCAATCCCACTCTTGGACATATATCCAGAAAAGACAAAAACTCTACTTGAAAAGATACATGCACCCCAGTGTTCATAGCAGCACTATTTACAATAGCCAATACATGAAAGCAACCCAAATATCCATTGACAGATGAATGGATAAAAAAGATGTGAGATACAGATAGATAGATAGATAGATAAAATGGAATATTACTCAGCCATAAAAAAGAATGAAATAATTCCATTTACAGCAACATGGATGGAACTAGAGATTGTCATACTAAGTGAAGTAAGACAGAGAAAGGCAAATATCACATGATATCACTTATATGTGGAATCTAAAAAATGATACAAATGAACTTATTTACAAAAAATAAGAAATAGGCTCACAGCCATAGAAAACAAATTTATGGTTATCAAAGGGAGAAGGGCAGAGAGGTAGGGGTAAATTAGGAGTCTGGGATTAACAGATACACACTACTATATATAAAATAAACAACAAGGACCTACTGTATAGCACAGGGAACTATATTCAATATCTTGTAATAACTTATTCTGGAAAAGATTCTGAAAAAGAATATATATATATATATATATATATATATATATATGAATTACTTTACTGTAAACCCGAAACTAAAACAGCATTGCAAATCAACTATACTTCAATAAAACAAAGCAAAACAAAACCCTAAGTGTATGTGACTGGAGGACAAAATGGGAATATGCATGGCAAGTTGAATCTGAGCTCTCAGCAGGGTTCAGATCTCAGAGGGTAGCAAGTGGTTGGTTAACAGGAGCCACTGACTTCCTAGCAAGAAAATAAAAAGAGTCCTACAGTGTTGAGGATGATACACTGGCAAAGTTGAATTTCACCCTCTGCTTCATCTTTGGACATTTTGAACATTCTCTGCTTTGTGACTATTTGCTAACCTCACCTGTAATGGGGAAAGCCACGTGACAGAACCCACAAAAAAGCCACCTTTACAAAAGGACATTAATTTATTGGCAGAGATTCTGAGGGGTGCTAGAATGGACTGATCACAACAGATGGAGACAGGTTGCTTGAGAAAGTGAACAGCTTCATGTCTGTGTTTCTTTTTCATGATTTCAAATTTATAACAAAATTAATAGAACTTATCACCAGAGATTGACGGTATTTCAAAAGCAATGAGTAACCACAGGCATGAAGCATTTTACTATATATCTGAACACAGTCATTAGCTAAAACAAGAAATCTTCTTTAAACTATGAGATGGATGACTGGATAAGTGAATACAATTCAGCCGCTGGCTAATATTATTTGATAATACAACTGAGATTATGTTTTATAAAGCAAGATTTGATCAAATTAAGAAAGAAGCCCAAGTCATACTATATTGAAAAAAGAAGCCTTGAATAATGGTTAAATGCATTGATTACAGAACCACAGGCTCTCAGTTCAAATCCTACCTCTACCACGTATTAGCTATTTAATCTCAGGAAAGTAACACAGCCGCTCTGTGCTTCATTTTTCTCATATTAAAGTCATTTTAAGAATGATGACAGCAAGCATTATGGGATGTGCCAGCTGCTGTAATAAATGTTTTATATATACATATATTATCTTCTTTAATCCTCAGAACAACCTGTAAATATAAGCATTATCATTAACCCCATTATATTCATCAAGAAACTGGGACAGAGAGTGGTTAATTAACCAGCCCAAAGTCACACAGCTAGTAGTGACAAAGATGAGATGTGAACCCAGATGATCTCTCTCCAGGGTCTATGCTTTCTTTATAATCTACTAGTTCCATAAGATTATTAGCACTATTATTGTTATTATTATAAATACTTTCTATAGGCACACACTCTCCATTCAATTAACTTACTCCATACCTAGGTGTTTTTGCACATATCTGATCTCACCTTATCCTGAGCCTTAAGCAGATTGTCTTGAACTAGACCTCAGTTCCCGTCTTCCTATCCAGCACTCTTGCTGGTACCTTCCTCCCGAAGGGTCTCAGTTCTCCAGAATTGCCTTCAGTTGTATGTTCACTGGTACCTGGATTTCGCTGTCGGATCAAGGCTTCCTTGCTCAGTTCTTTGGTTTTGGTTCCAGGACATCTTCAACTTATTCATTCTCTTCCCTTAAAGCTCCTTCACATCGGACCCATTTCACCCTCAACTCTGGGCCTGTTTCTTGCTCACTGGCACCAACTGACTTCTCCAACAACAAATGACTTTCTTCCCCACCCTCCCTTGATGTAAAACTTCACGTTTTCCAACACTATAAGGGAGTCCAGAATGTATAAATTCAGGTGGAATGTAGTTTGTGAGAGCCTGGGCTTTGGAGAAGGAAACCTTCAATTTGAACTTGACCCTATCATTTGTTAATCGTGTGACCTCAGATGAAGTTCTTGATGTCCCTGAAACCAGGTAACTTTTCGTACCATGTAGATGACATCAGCCCTGCCCTCAGAGAGTTGCCTTAAGGATTAAAAGAGGCAACATGGGCAAATGCCTGGGTGCAGGTCACAGTACTCAGTAAGTCCTCAGTAAAGTGATATGTTCATTATTTTTAATTTTACTTAAGGTAATGTAATTTACATTGCCAGAACTATTAGATACACAAGCAACAAATGGCAAGGCACATGGGATCATAAATTTTCCCTGCTTAAAACCTGCAAAACCTTCTACTTACCTCCTAAATGAGTTTCCTAAGTTGATATCTGCTTCTCTCTTTTACCTCATAGCCATCTATCCTGCCATGCTTTATATTCCAATAACAACGAATTATATTCTTCCTCAAAAAACACCATATGTCTTTGCATTTACAGAGTGCGTTCCTTAATACTAAGAATCTCCGTTCATTCATTTCCCAACCTGGAAAGGTCCTACTAAACCTTAAGAATCCAACTCAAGTAAAGATCCCTCTTCTACCCTCTTTGAGAATCCAGGCTCACAATCTCCAACTGAAGCTGAACAAGTGTTCCTCTCTGTGGAACCCGTGGGCCTTGAAAGTGCATCCAGTAGCATGCTCATTCTGATAAATTTATACATTTTTAGTGATAGCCCTATCATTCTAGGTCTCACCTAGATTCTGAGTTCTTTATCCCATACATCACTGGTATGTCCTCAAGACTTAGTAAAGATTCCTGATACTTACCCGGAGTCCAAGTTTTGAATGAATGAATCGACGCATGAGAACGTTAATGAATAGTAGTAAATTAAACTATTTTTAAGGCACTTTCTGCCAAGTTCCAGTAGCTGCAACCAGAGATCACAGAGAGAGGGGTTTCTCTATATATTTTCAAGAATTTGATGTAAAGTTTCTGTGTTATCTAGTTTGCAGGTTGATATATATTACATCTTAAGCATATGTTTGATCTTTACATAATTGGCTTCAATTTCCCTCTATAAATTGTGACAATTGGCATAAATAATACTCTGGGTTTTTCTCCTAACACTCTATACCCATGTTGAGGCAGCACTGTGGAAGAGAAGGAATATGTGCTTTAGATCCATACTGCTTATTAGCTGGATAGACTCTAGCTACTTATTTTTGCTTAGGCAGTTTCTCTCCATCTTTAAAGAGGGTTTATAATCCCAATTTGCAAGGCTTTGTTAAAAATTAAAAATCATAATATTATACATTAATGTGCAGGATTTAGAAAGCACTAAATAGAAAATATCACTATTACTTTTTTTTTTTTTTTTTGGTGGTACGCGGGCCTCTCACTGCTGCGGCCTCTCCCGCCGCGGAGCACAGGCTCCGGACGCACAGGCTCAGCAGCCATAGCTCACGGGCCCAGCCGCTCCGCGGCATATGGGATCCTCCCGGACCGGGGCATGAACCCGTGTCCTCTGCACCGGCAGGCAGACCCTCAACCACTGTGCCACCAGGGAAGCCCCCACTATTACTTTTGATTACTATTGACATACTATTTCATTTTTAACATCTCCATTGGAGTATAATTGCTTTACAAGGAAGGGTGTGTTAGTTTCTGCTTTATAAGAAAGTGAATCAGCTATACCTATACATATATCCCCATATCTCCTCCCTCTTGCGTCTCCTTCCCACCCCCTATCCCACCCCTCTAGGTGGTCACAAAGCACCGAGCTGATCTCCCTGTGCTATGCAGCTGCTTCCCACTAGCTATCTATTTTACATTTGGTAGTGTATATATGTCCATGCCACTCTCTCATTTCGCCCCAGCTTACCCTTTTCTATGTCTGCATCTTTATGCCTGTCCTGCCCATAGGTTCTTCAGAACCAATTTTTTTTATTTTTTTAGATTCCATATATATGTGTTAGCATACAGTATTTGTTTTTCTCTTTCTGACTTCACTCTGTATGACAGATTCTAGGTGCATCCACCTCACTACAAGTAACTCAATTTTGTTACTTTTTATGGCTGAGCAATATTCCACTGTATATATGTGCCATATCTTCTTTATCCACTCATCTGACCATGGACACTTAGGTTGCTTTCATGTCCTGGCTATTGTAAATACAGCTGCAATGAACACTGTGGTACATGACTCTTTTTGAATTATGTTTTTCTCAGGGTATATGCCCAGGAGTGGAATTGCTGGGTCATATGGTAGTTCTATTTTTAGTTTTTAAAGGAACCTCCATACTGTTTTCCATAGTGGCTGTACCACTTTACATTCCCACCAACAGCACAGGAGGGTTCCCTTTTCTCCACACCCTCTCCAGCATTTATTCTTTGTAGATTTTTTTCACGATGGCCATTCTGACTGGTGTGAGGTGATACTTCATTGTAGTTTTGATTTGCATTTCTCTAATGATTAGTGATGTTGAGTATCATTTCATGTGTTTGCTGGCAATCTCTATATCATCTTTAGAGTAATGTCTATTTAGGCCTTCGGCCCATTTTTGGATTGGGTTGTTTGTTTTTATGATATTGAGCTGCATGTGGTGCTTGTATATTTTGGAGGTTAATCCTTTATCAGTTGCTTCATTTGCAAATATTTTCTCCCATTCTGAGGGTTGTCTTTTGGTCTTGTTTATGGTTTCCTTTGTTGTGCAAAAGCTTTTAAGTTTCATTAGGTCCCATTTGTTTATTTTTGTTTTTATTTCCATTTCTCTAGGAGGTGGGTCAAAAAGAATCTTGCTGTGATTTATGTCATACAGTGTTCTGCCTATGTTTTCCTCTAAGAGTTCGATAGTGTCTGCCTTATATTTAGGTTTTTAATCCATTTTGAGTTTATTTTTGTGTATGGTGTTAAGGAGTGTTCTAATTTCATTCTTAACATGCAGGTGTCCAGTTTTCCCAGCAACACTTATTGAAGAGGCTGTCTTTTCTCCATTGTATACCCTTGCCTCCTTTATCAAAGATAAGGTATGTGGATTTATCTCTGGGCTTTCTATCCTGTTCCATTGATCTATATTTATGTTTTTGTGCCAGTACCATACTGTCTTGATTACTGTAGCTTTGTAGTGTAGTCTGAAGTCAGGGAGCCTGTTTCCTCCAGCTATGTTTTTCTTTCTCAAGATTGCTTTGGCTATTCGGGGTCTTTTGTGTTTCCATACAAATTGTGAAATATTTTGTTCTAGTTCTGTGAAAAATGCCAGTGGTAGTTTGATAGGAATTGCATTGAATCTGTATATTGCCTTGGGTAGTATAGTCATTTTCACAATGCTGATTCTTCCAGTCCAAGAACATGGTATATCTCTCCATCTGTTTGTATCATCTCTAATTTGTTTCATCAGTGTCTTATAATTTTCTGCATAGAGGTCTTTTGTCTCCTTAGATAGGTTTATTCCTAGATATTTTATTCTTTTTGTTGCAATGGTAAATGGGAGTGTTTTCTTAATTCCACTTTCAGATTTTTCATCATTAGTGTATAGGAATGGAAGAGATTTCTGTACATTAATTTTGAATCCTGCTACTTTACCAAATTCATTGATTAGCTCTAGGCCATTTGTTTATTTTTGTTTTTATTTCCATTTCTCTAGGAGGTGGGTCAAAAAGGATCTTGCTGTGATTTATGTCATAGAGTGTTCTGCCTATGTTTTCCTCTAAGAGTTTTATAGTGTCTGGCCTTACATTTAGGTCTTTAATCCATTTTGAGTTTATTTTTGTGTATGGTATTAGGGAGTGTTCTAGTTTCATTCTTTAACATGCAGCTGTCCAGTTTTCCCAGCACCACTTATTGAAGAGGCTGTCTTTTCTTCATGGTATATTCTTGCCTCCATTATCAAAAATAAGGCAACCACGTGTACGTGGGTTTATCTCTGGGCTTTCTATCCTGTTCCATTGATATATATTTCTGTTATTGTCCCAGTTCCATACAGTCTTGACTACTGTAGCTTTGTAGTATAGTCACAATTCCGGGAACCTAATTCCTCCAGCTCCATTTTTCTTTCTCAAAATTGCTTTGGCTATTTGGAGTCTTTTGTGTTTCCAAACAAATTGTGCAATATTTTGTTCTAGTTCCGTGAAAAATGCCATTGGTAGTTTGATAGGGATTGCAGTCAATCTGTCGATTGTTTTGGATAGTATAGTCATTTTCACAGTGTTGATTCTTCCAATCCAAGAACATAGTATATCTCTCCATCTGTTTGTATCATCTTTAATTTCTTTCATCATTGTATTATAGTTTTCTGCATACATGTGTTTTGTATCATTAGGTAGGTTTATTCCTAGGTATTTTATTCTTTTTGTTGCAATGGTAAATGGGAGTGTTTCCTTAATTTCTCTTTCAGATTTTTTCATCATTAATGTATAGGAATGCCAGAGATTTCTGTGCATTAGCTTTGTATCCTGCTACTTTACCAAATTCATTGATTAGCTCTAGTAGTTTTATGGTAGCATCTTTAGGATTCTTTCTGTATAGTATCATGTCATCTGCAAACAGTGACAGCTTTACTTTTTCTTTTCCAATTTTAATTCATTAATTTCTTTTTTTTCTCTGATTGCTATGGCTACAACTTCCAAAACTATGTTAAATAATAGTGGTAAGAGTGGACATCACCTTGTCTTGTTCCTGATCTTAGAGGAAATGGTTTCAATTTTTCACCATTGAGAATGATGTTGGCTGTGGGTTTCTCATATATGGCCTTTATTATGTTAATGTAAGTTCCCTCTATGCCTACCTTCTGGAGGGTTTTTATCATAAATGGGTGTTGAAAGTTGTCAAAAGCTTTTTCTGCATCTATTGAGATTATCATATGGTTTTTGTCATTCAAATTGTTAATGTGGTGTATCACATTGATTGATATGCATATATTAAAGAATCCTTGCATTCCTGGGATAAAACTGACTTGATCATGGTGTATGATCCTTTTAATGTGCTGCTGGATACCGTTTGCTAGGATTTTGTTGAGGATTTTTGCTTCTTTCTTCATCAGTGATACTGGCCTGTAGTTTTCTTTCTTTGTGACATCTTTCCCTGGTTTTGGTATCACGGTGATGGTGGCCTTGTAGAATGAGTTGGGGAGTATTCCTTCCTCTGCTATATTTTGGAAGAGTAGGATAGGTGTTAGCTCTTCTCTAAATGTTTGATAAAATTTGCCTGTGAAGCCATCTGCTCCTGGGCTTTTGTTTGTTGGAATATTTTTAACCACAGCATCAATTTCACTGCTTGTGATTGGACTGTTTACGTTTTCTATTTCTTCTTGTTTCAATCTCAGGAGGTTGTGCTTTTCTAAGAATTTGTCCATTTCTTCCAGGTTGTCCGTTTTATTGGCATATACTTGCTTGTAGTAATCTCTCATGATCCTTTGTGTTTCCGTAGAGTCAGTTGTTACTTCTCTTTTTTCATTTCGAATTCTATTGATTTGTGCTTTCTCCCTTTTTTACTTGATGAATCTGGCTAATGGTTTATCAATTTTGTTTATCTTCTAAAGAACCAGCTTTTAGTTTTATTGAGCTTTGCAACTGTTTTCTTCATTTCTTTTTAATTTCTTTCTGATCTGATCTTTATGATTTCTTTCTGTCTGCTAACTTTGGGGCTATTTTGTTCTTCTTTCTCTAATTGCTTTAGGTGTAAGGTTAGGTTGTTTATTTGAGATGTTTCTTGTTTCTTGAGGTAGGATTTTATTGCTATAAACTTCCCTCTTAGAACTGCTTTTGCTGCATCCCATGAGTTTTGGGTTTCATGTTTTCATTGTCATTTGTTTCTAGGTAGTTTTTGATTTCCTCTTTGATTTCTTCAGTGACCTCTTGGTTGTTGAGTAGTGTATTGTTTAGCCTCCATGCGTTTGTATTTTTTACACATTTTTTCCTGTAATTGATATCTAGTCTCATAGTGTTGTGGTCGGAAAAGGTACTTGATACAATTTCAATTTTCTTAAATTACCAGGCTTGATTTGTGACTCAAGATATGATCTATCTTGGAAAATGTTCCATGAGCACTTGAGAAGAAAGTGTATTCTGTTGTTTTTGGATGGAGTGTCCTATAAATATCAATTAAGTCCATCCTGTTTAATGTATCATTTAAAGCTTGTGTTTCTTTATTTTCATCTTGGATGATCTGTCCATTGGTGAAAGTAGGGTATTAAAGTCCCCTACTATGAGTGTGTTACTGTTGATTTCCCCTTTTATGGCTGTCAGCATTTGCCTTACGTACTGAGGTGCTACTATGTTGGGTGCATAAGTATTTACAATTGTCATATCTTCTTGGATTGATCCCTTGATCATTATATAGTGTCCTTCCTTGTCTCTTGGAATAGTCTTTATTTTAAAGTCTATTATGTCTGATATGAGAATTGCTACTCCAGCTTTCTTTTGGTTTCCATTTGCATGGAATATCTTTTTCCATCCCCTCACTTTCAGTCTGTATGTGTCCCTAGGTCTGAAGTGGGTCTCTTGTAGACAGCATATACACACGTCTTATTTTTGTATCCATTCAGCCAGTCTCTCTCTTTTGGTTGGAGCATTTAATCCATTTACATTTAAGGTAGTTATTGATATGTATGTTCCTATTCCTATTTTCTTGTTTTGGATTTGTTATTGTAGGTATTTTCCTTCTCTTGTGTTTCCTGCCTAGAGAAGTTCCTTTAGCATTTGTTGTAAAGCTGGTTTGCTGGTGCTGAATTCTCTTAGCTTTTGCTTGTCTGTAAAGGTTTTGATTTCTCCATCGAATCTGAATCAGATCCTTGCTGGGTAGACTAATCTTAGTTGTAGGTTTTTCCCTTTCATCACTTTAAATATGTCCTGCCACTCCCTTCTGGCTTGCAGAGTTTCTGCTGAAAGATCAGCTGTTAAGCTTATAGGGATTCCCTTGTATGTTATTTGTTGCTTTTCCCTTTCTGCTTTTAATATTTTTCTTTGTATTTAATTTTTGATAGTTTGATTAATATGTGCCTTGGTGTGTTTCTCCTTGGATTTATCCTGTATGTGACTCTCTGTACTTCCTGGACTTGACTATTTCCTTTCCCATATTAGGGAAGATCTCAACTATAATCTCTTCAAATATTTTCTCAGTCCCTTTCTTTTTCTCTTCTTCTTCTGGGACCCCTACAATTCGAATGTTCGTGCATTTAACGTTGTCCCAGAGTTCTCTGAGACTGTCCTCAATTCTTTTCATTCTTTTGTCTTTATTCAGCTCTTGGGTAGTTATTTCCACTATTTTATATTCTGGCTCACTTAACCATTCTTCTGCCTCAGTTATTCTGCTATTGATTCCTTATAGAGAATTTTAATTTCATTTATTGTGTTGTTTATCATTGTTTGCTTGCTCCTTAGTTCTTCTAGGTCCTTGTTAAACGTTTCTTGTATTTTCTCCATCTTACTTCCAAGACTTTGGATCATCTTTACTATCACTATTCTGAATTCTTTTTTAGGTAGATTGCCTATTTCCTCTTCATTTGTTTGGTCTTGTGGGGTTTTACCTTCCCCCTTCATCTGCTGTGTGCTTCTCTGTCTTCTCATTTTGCTTACTTTACTGTGTTTGGGGTCTCCTTTTCGCAGGTTCATAGTTCCTTTTGTTTTTGGTGGTTGCCCCCAGTAGCTAAGGTTGGTTCAGTGGGTTGTGTAGGTTTCCTGTTGGAGGAGACTGGTGCCTGTGTTCTGGTGGATGAGGCTGGATCTTGTCTTTCTGCTGAGAAGGACCGTATCCAGTGGTATGTTTTGGAGTGTCTGTGACATTATTATGATTTTAGGCAGCCTCTCTGCTAATGGGTGTGGTTGTGTTCCTGTCTTGCTAGCTGGTCGTTGAGTGGAGCTGGGTGTTCACATTGAGATGGACATCTCTGGGAGAGCTTTCACCGTTTGATATTACATGGAGCCAGGAGGTCTCTGGTGGACCAATGTCCTGAACTCGGCTCTCCCACCTCAGAGGCATAGGCCTGATATTCGGCTGGAGCACCAAGACCTTGTCAGCCACACAGCTCAATTTTGGGATGATTCATTGTCTATTCAGGTATTCCAGAGAGGCAGAGTACATCAAGTTGATTGTGGAGATTTAATCTGCTGCTCCTGAGGCTGCTGGGAGAGATTTCCCTTTCTCTTCTTTGTTCACGGCTCCTGTGGTTCCATTTTGGATTTGGCCCCACCTCTGCATGTAGGTCGCCTGAGGACATCTGTTCTTCGCTCAGACAGGACGTGGTTAAAGTAGCAGCTGATTACGGGGCTCTGCCTCACTCAGGCTGGGGGAAGGGAGGGGTACGGAATGTGGGGCAAGCCTGTGGCAGCAGAGGCTGGCATGACATTGCACCAGCCTGAGGCGCGCAGTGAGTTCTCCCTGGGAAGTTGTCCCTGGATCATGGGACCCTGGCAGTGGGGGGGGGGCTGCACAGTCTCTGGGGAGGGGAGGGGAGGATAGTGACCTGTGCTTGCACACAGGTTTCTTGGTGGCTGCAGCAGCAGCCTTAGCATTTCATGCCCGTCTCTCATGTCTGCGCTGATAGCCACGGCTCGTGCCCATCTCTGGAACCTGTTTAGGTGGTGCTCTGAATCCCCTCTCCTCGCGCATCCCAAAACAATGGTCTCTTCCCGCTTAGGCAGTTCCAGACTTTTTCGCGGACTCCCTCTCAGCTAGCTGTGGCGCACTAGCCCCCTTCAGGCTGTGTTCACGCAGCCAACCACAGTCCTCTCCCTGGGATCTGACCTCCGAAGCCAGAGCCTCAGCCCCCAGCCCCCACCCGTCCTGGTGGGTAAGCAGACAAGCCTGTTAGGCTGGTGAGACCTGGTCAGCACCAATCCTCTGTGCGGGAATCTCTCTACTTAGCTCTCTGCCCCCCTGTTGCTGCGCTCTCCCCCGTGGCTCTGAAGCTTCCCCATTGCCACCCCCCATCTCCGCCAGTGAAGGGACTTCCTAGTGTTTGGAAACTTTTCATCCTTCACAGCTCCCTCCCCGTGGTGCAGGTCCCATCCCTATTCTTTTGTCTCTCTTTTTTTTCTTTTTTCTTTTGCCCTACCTAGGTATGTGGGGAGTTTCTTGCCTTTTGGGAAGTCTGAGGTCTTCTGCCAGCATTCAGTAGGTGTTCTGTAGGAGTTGTTCCACTTGTACATGTATTTCTGATGTATTTGTGAGAAGGAAAGTAATCTCCATGTCTTAGTCCTCCGCCATCTTGAAGGTCTCTCCTGACATATTATTGTGATCTATCTATCTATCTATCATCAAGAGAGAGAGAAAGAGAAAAAGAAAAATAAGTTGAGAGAGAGAGAGAAAAAACCAGGAAGAGTTACTGGAGACTGAAAATGTACCAGTAATATTTGTTAGATATAGCGTCAGTTAAGTTTGCAAACTTAGGGAACATAGATCAATAGGCATATATAAGAAACAGAAAAAATAATGAGCAGGGATTGCTTAATATTGAATTTCATTCATGATAAGAGTGAGGTGACAAAGAACAGAGTTAAAGTTCAACAAAATAGTCCGATTGAGTTGTTCTGGCTGAAGTCCAACATCTTCATGATAATACAGTAAGAAAAGTCACAAATAAATTAGGAAATAAACTAAGTAGAAGTGAATCAACATATAGTCTACTTTTGTCTTGAACAGATGCATGGGAAGGAATAAAGGAACAGTTTGTATACTGAACCAAGAATTTTGTATTCAGTAATTTCTTAGGCACTTCATGTTGGCAAAAATATTTCTTCCCTACTCCTGATATTTCCTTCCTTTTGAAGAAAGCTCAAATAATGTAATGTTCTGGCTTCTTTCAGCCTCTTTACCAGTGCACTAAGTGTGGTTGTTCATCTTGTGCACTGTACAAATCTACAGATACCATTCACATTGTATTCTACTTAAATAGGCCCAGTGGAATAATTCAGTATACAACTTGTACAGATGTACTCAGATGCCTGCCTTAAACTCTCTCTATACTTGGGTTGAGGAAATAACTTTTCTCACTGAAACTTGGCCTGCTTGGCTTTGTTCCTCTTCTTAGCCTCTTGAGAAGGAGCTGCCTCCAAAGAACACATTTTTCCTTGTTCCTCCATGCTGTAACTGTACAGAGTCTGCTTCCTTGTAGGGTGACCAGTAAGTGTGGCTAATTCTGATGTTTAGTGTTAGGAAATCCAATTTCTCACACACGTAATTTGTGTCCTCCCACCGACTCTTTATTATTAATGAAGGGAATACTTTGGCTCCTATTTGCTATTTATTTCTCAGTTCATGACCTAGGCATAGCAAAGAGTAATGTTGTTTATTTAGCTCTTTTCAAGTAAGTCTAATGTGTGCCTTATGGACCTTGAGAAATGAACAAGGTGTAAAATTGTGTAGAATAAATTATGCATGGAATGATTTGGGCTTTGGGCATGGTTTGAACAGATGGCTATAAGCTTTGTTAGTAATTTCCTAAGCATAGACCATGTTGATTTTTCATTTAAATCCTAGTGATTTGCAGCCAGCATTGCACAACAGCTGATTTTTCAGTTGTGGAACTGGCTTTATGAATGTGTGGCTTGGGTATGTGGTATTGAACCTTTGCTGTACTTTGACTTTTGCAGGTTACTGCAGTGAATGGAGGCAGTGACTAGAATGACCCAACTCACATGCAGGGTCTTCTCAAACCCCAACAAATGTGTGGACTGCCTCAGCAAGCAGGTCAGAGCACCTCAACCTTGCCCTTTACTTAGTTTATGTGTGTAAAGAGTGGGGACCATGGTTACTAGGGGCTGCCCTCATAGGCTTTGGTAATAAAAAGGAAGCAGAGGCAAGAATTTGATTGGAGAGAACAGATTGTCACTACAGAACTTTCCAGCATCAGTAGCTGAAGAATATGTACTGTGTCTGGTCTGAAATGAATGAATTGTGGATTGTTACAGAGCACAAAGGACGTTCTGCCTTAAATCGTTAGCACTAGCCCTAGGTAGGAGACTGCATTGGTCTCCCCCAATTTCAATAAGGATTCAATGCTAAGGAGGGAAATTTCAGGACTGGAACCAGCTCAGGCTTCTCCATAGGGTCAAGCATCAAGCCACTTAACCCTTTCAGTTCTCACCACAATCTGGTGTCAAGCTAGTACTGTATTGCTTAATTACTTATATGGAAGGAAGTCCTCTCTAAGAAGTATAATTATTTTAAGTCTTAAAACTTCCAAAAATACATGAAGGAGAAACAGCCTTAGTACTGAAGGACTGAAAATGCCTTCTCATAAGAGTGGGTGGTAGATCCCACATTACTTTGTAGAGCCCCGATTCAATTAAGCACTATTTGCCTGAATCAGGAGGCAAGGCAAACACTCTTCTGATCTACCAGGCAGTATTCATAAGTGGATTTTATTGATACAGTAAATAGTGCCAAAATTAACCTCTTGCTGAGAGAGTTGCCCAACTGAGTTTTAATTCCAAGTCTTAGGTAGCAGGAAATTGACATAAACTGCCTGGTATCCCAGCAAGACCCCACCAAGACATACATCTTCTTTCAGGATAATCATAAGTTTCTGCTATGGTCTTTAGCAACACAAAAGATTGAAAACAATTTTGTCTGAGATAACTCTTTTAAGAGCAGGGATTACTTTGTTTTTCTAATTCTGGGGATATGATGCCAGTGCTGTGATAATCTTGTTTTTCATAATAACTCCTGGGAATCTAAAATAATGAGGAACACCAGTGACTCGGTGTTAAACAAATACAATTCTGAGGCCATGAAGGAGGAGATATATTGTAGTGAGAAAGAAGCCAATATTCAAGTTAAAAGGACACTGTTTCTACCAACATGCTGAGAACTCTTCCAACTGAGACTGAATGGACTAAAAATTAAGTACTTTATAATCTTTGGAATTTTAAATCACTAGCATAAGGAAAATTAATTAATTTATGGACATTTAATTCTTAATTCTATGGAAATTTAATATATTTGGACTTTTACTTGCAAAAGAATTTAATCTCCCTCTTTTACCATTTCTCCAGTAATAGTATATTAGCAGTGTTTATATTCAAATTTGGGCAATCTCTTTATTGAAATTTTGTTATTGGAGTATAATTATGTCATCAACCATGCTCTCAAAACAGATCTCATAACAGACTATGTTGAGCAATGTTGGGAAAAAATGTAGACTGGAAAATCAACTAGAGATTAAATTATCAGCCTTGTAGTTGATTTAAGTAAAGTGCTCTTCTGACCCATTTTAGAGGCTTTGGGCAGGAGATGTTGGGGGAAGTCAGCTCTGATCACGGTCCTCCTGAATGTTACTCCAAGGTGTAGTGTCGGCATTGGCAGAGGGGCCCACACAGGTCTGGAAAGAATTGACTTGTTAAACCTTCACTCTCCTCCCCGGTCAGGGAAAACACAGTGTTAACAGAGCAAAATATAGAGGAAGGCAAAAGGGAAATACTTCTCCCCTGTTCCTCATATTTCCTTCCTTGTGGAGCGAGATCAATTAGTGAAACACTCCTAGCTTTTCTCTGTTCCATTATTCACGTTATGGAGAAATTGACTAATCTTGGATTAATGTGGGAAATAACAAAATGTACATCCTTGGCACCATTCCTCCTTCTCCTTTTGGACGAGTCTGAGTTCTCTTCTGTTCCTTTCAGTCATATATCGTACAGTTTTCTCTCCCCAGGAGCAGAGGTTTGGAGGGGTCTAGTGATACCTGTGCATGGAAGAGTAAGTCTTTCTAATCTGATGAGGGGGCCAATCCTGGGGAGTCTATCTGGCAGCACAAATGAACTACATCCTCCAAACTATGATGTGTCACTAATAAAGATGATATTTTACTTTCATCTAATGATTAGTTTATTTTCAAGGACTGTTTCTTCTGGGCCAGCCTACATAGACAGAGGGTGGGGGGAATTTCAGGGTCTTGCAGGAAAAGGGTCCAAAATAAGTGGAGTCTTGTCATCTGGAATGGGTACACCCCATGGATGGGACAATGAGGAGAGAGACTGGAGTGGGATTAGGCCAGGATTATGTGGGATGTGATAATTTAGAAAGCTCTTTCCATTTGGAAATAGCTCTGAGTCAGCACTGTCTCTGTGTCAAGCTCAATGGAAACAATGCTGATAATGGAACTGAATTGGTCTAATTTATATGTGTGACATCACCTCAAGCTGACTTCTAGCGAGAAATAAATCCTGAGTCTGTTTTACTGATCATTCTTAGCACTGAATTAATTTCACAATAGATCAAGTCCTGGGGGAGGTAAAGCCAGTCTCCCTAAGGCAGTTCATGGTGAGATATTTTGTGACTGTACACTCTCATACACCATGCTTAACAGAAGAACATAAAGATAGCTGAGCCATCCTCATCAATCAATGTCTTTTTGCCCAAATTTGAACTCACCTGGAGCAATAACAAACTACTTCTACCTTTGAATACATTAACTTCAAGCCCAGGCTCATGTATGTGGAGAGCGAGACAAACGACAGTTAACTGTCTCACTTCTCTCTGCTGGGCTGACCAGTACAAAAGGAAACAGCATTATCATCTCTTATAGTGTAACCGTATTTCTCTTAATTCAGCCAAGTATGTCCCCAAAACCTTCTTTATATTACCATACTGATGCACCTTCTATGTGAAGCAGAAGGAGCAATGGGCCTGCAGTCTTGTGGAGTCTAGTCTAGGCTCTGATACACACTATTGTATCTTCCAATGAATTTCCTAGCATCTTTAAACCTTGTTTTATTATTTTCATATATGAAAAGCCTTATGTTGGCCACATATTTGTAACCATAAATGATAAGACTATAGACTCTGAAGCCAGATTGCCTGGGCTCAAACCCTGACCCTGTCTCTTATTAGCTCTGAATCCTTTGCCAAGTTAAATGACTACTCCATGACTCAGTCTCATCAGTAAAATGGAGATAACAAATGTCTCTTTATATTGCAAGATTATTCCAATAATTAACAGTGAATAAATGTAAAGTTCTCAGAATAGTGCCTGGCATGTTATTAGTCTCAAAAACGTGTTGTTATTAGTAGTGGCAAGATAAAACTCAAACTCCTTTGTGTGTCACTGAAGACTTTGCAATAATGAATTAATCTTCTATTGATGTCTGCTGCATCCATACCCCAAGGACCATTACCATCTCTAAATATCATGAGAGCAGATCATGTCAAATCCCTTGCTGTATTTCTAGTATCTAATCATGGTATCTGTATACATGTATATTGAGTTAGTGAATTAATTCATACCACACTCAAATCTACCTTGTTCTTGATCCTTGTCAGTCACATCCAGATTCCATGTTTATAGGTTCATGAAAAACACTCTCTGGTGGTCCTCTCCCACTTCTTTTCCAAAATAAATTTTACCTGTTCTTCAAGGTCTATTTCAAAGGTGATCTGTTTAATGAAACTGATAAGGTAACACGATGCTTTAGCTGGAAAAGGCATCACTGTTCTGAAATGAGAAAGAAATGAGGATCGGAGATAGAGCAACTCTTTCTAGAAGTTTAAAAAAATACAAAAACTTCTAGATGGAGCCCAGAAATTTGGAGCAGTAGCTGCAGGGGTATATATAGTTCATGGTGGTCCTGAGGAAGGGTTTGGGGCTTTAGCCATTCCATGTTCCTCAAATGTCCTTTAGCCCATCCAGAAAGTCCCCTTGGTGTATTTATACTCTGTTAGGAAGAACTAACAATTTATTAATTATGAGTGGAGTTCACAGAGAAATAATTTGAATACTTTGTGTTTTTTTTATTGTTGTTGTTGTTTTTTTTGATCTGTAACTCACACTCTGAGGTACACCAATATGCTTTATGTACAAATAGAGCGTCAAGACAAGTTCCCCAAATCTTGGTCTTACCATACGCCTCCTCTTAGATCCAATAAAGAAATTTTGGTACCACCACTGCTTAAGGGTGGAAAAAAATGTCTTTTAACACAAAAGACCTGGCACTATGCTTATATACACATTAAAACAGAAGAAAATATAAACTGCTGTCCCATTATTCCTTTGATTTATATAGGAAAAGTATTAAAGCCCTCATAATATGAATAAGAACATGAAAGCACAGAGGTTCAACAACAAGAAAAAGAAAATGTAACAAGTTAAATGCAGGGCAAAAATGAGAAGCCTGTTCTAATTATTACAAACTTTGTCTTTTATTCACAGTATTTTAATGTTAATGGAAAGTAATCTGTAAATTTTAATTCCATAGCCATGAAAATTTAAGCCAAAGCATTGCCAAGTCTTTGTTATTAATAACTGTTCATGAATATTATCGCAAGAATTAGTTTTTTGCCCTGTAGTTATAGTTGTGTTTCCACATCCAAGCTGGCCTTTAATTTCTTAAACTTTATTTTGGCTATGGAGAAAAATATCAGAAAAAAATGTTTAATAGTTACAGTATTAACCCAGAAGAAAGATTTGGGCTATTAATCAGAAATTAGACCTTTAGCCCACATATATAAATACTTTATATATAGATGAAAAGTTCAAGGAGCTGAAGTCTGGAAAAGTCAATTGTTCTTAAGGATCCTTTAAAGGAGAGAGGACCCAGTGTTTGCACCAACTGGGAACTATTCTATGTGTCTGAAATGGGAACTTTTTTCACTGTTTAATGCTCTAGAGGGTATCAATGTGATAATGTCTCTTTTGAATTCTTTTCTATACTGAGTATATATTATGTGCCAGCTACTGTTTTAAATACATGGTGTAGAACCAACCCCCCCCACAGCCATGTCTTTTCTTTATGATCCAAACTTCACTGGCCATACTTGTTGGCACAGGGGTGGACATCTGATCATCTGACCCAACAGATATCTCAGGGATTTTCAAAGTGGAACCAAAGACAGAGAATGAAGCTCTTTTCAGTAATTTCAGCTACATGGCGAGTGGCTTGGGTGTCAGTAGTAGTCATAAGTTTCAGCGTGTCAGGGAAAAAAGAACATGAAACAGACATGCAAAGACATGCAAGAGATACATAGAGAGATCTCTGGAGCTCTTTTTTTTGGTTTAAATTTATTTATTTTTGGCTGCGTTGGGTCTTTGGTGCTGCGTGCGGGCTTCCTCTACTTGTGGTGAGTGGGGGCCACTCTTTGTTGTGGTGTGCGGGCTTCTCACTGAGGCGGCCTCTCCCATTGCAGAGCATGGGCTCTAGGCACAAAGGCCTCAGTCGTTGTGGCTCGTGGGCTCCAGAGCGCAGGCTCAGTAGTTGTGGCGCAAGGGCTTAGCTGCTCCATGGCATGATGGGATCTTCCCGGACCAGGGCTCAAACCCATGTCCCCTGCATTGGCAGGTGGATTCTTAACCACTGTGCCACCAGGGAAGCCCGAGTTTTTAAGACCTTTGGAATCCAATATGTTTTCCTTTTTTAATAAAATACTTCAAGTTCAGTTTCTGCCACTCTCAATCAAAACCTGCATTGGAGGTGGATTCTTAACCACTGTGCCCCCAGGGAAGCCCGAGTTTTTAAGACCTTTGGAATCCAATATGTTTTCCTTTTTTAATAAAATACTTCAAGTTCAGTTTCTGCCACTCTCAATCAAAATATCCCTTATTAATTCAAGAGTCTAATAGGTTCAGGGAAGAAAAAGTACTGCACAGTGTGGTAAGTGTAATAACAGAGGAAATTCTAGGGTAGTGTGAGCGCTTAGAAGATAATTTTCTATTCCTACTCCAGCACTGGGGAAAATAACATATCCAGAGAGATGTGCTAGTTATTATATTTTGTTTGGTTTTAATCTGTTGTTTTAATTTTTTTATGGAGGGAGTCTGGTGATGTGGGTGGAGAAGGATACAGGATAGGTATAAGTGGTAGGAGATAAGACTTCAAGACACTGTATCATAGCTTTTATTTGTAAGCAATGTAGTGCAATTTATATTGGATTAACCATAATGGCTCACTTACTTGAAGATTTATTATTATAAGAATAAATCTATGTTAATCTCTGTTAATGACTGATTTGTCTGGCTTCATATCATTTTTTTTTTTCTACAGGGTGGATGGGTTATCCTGATCTAGACTATCATGGAATATGGTCAACACAACCCAAGTGATTGCTTTGGGGATTGACATGTATCCTAAATCAGGTCAATCCAAATTCACCCTGGGATGGTTCTAATAGCAGTTCCAAAAGCCTCCCATGTTGGTGATCATGGGATGAGAAGCTGGGGAAGCATTTGGCCATATTCTCTAACATGTGAAAAATTATCAATCTGCAGCAGGTGGGTAAGAGCACAGCACAGAGAAAAAGGGCAGAGTTATGAGAAGGCAGAGCGTGAAATCTATATACCCACCTAAGCCTGAGGTGAGATCCACCACATCTTTCTTAGTGATAAAGCTAATAAAATCCTATTCTTTGATTAATCTTGTTGGATGTCAATGAAAGAATATCAATTACACACTGGGTACTGAAGAGTGCATCAATGTGTTTCTCCTGTTGAGTATATATGTCTTTACTTTGCAAATCATGTTATAAAATGAATTTAATAACAGAAACAACATAGATGTCGTGTGTCCCAGCTGCCATTGTTTTACATATAAGAAAATTGAGGAATAAACCAGGCATGTTGCTTGCCCCAAATCAAAATGTGAATTGCTGGTAGAGCAATCACCTCTTTAGCAATTAGTAAGCTAGTCTATTTCAAAATTTGTACTATACATGTTATAATTAATTGTGTATGATTTCATACACACACACACATATATACACACACACACACATCAAATTAAATGCAATTCGTCCTGTTGATGACAGCTCCACTTGACTTTAGAGTGGTTACTTTGCACAGTAAGAACAGAATACATGAGGACTTTGTGGGTTATTTTTCATTTAACACTTTTACTTAAAACCATTCAAAAATATCCAAAATAGACAAAATAGTGTAATAAAAAATGTAGTTATCATCCAGATTCAGTAATAATCATCTCATAAAAAATCTTGCCTCATCTGTATTTCTATCCATCCTCTGTATGAGGACTTTGAAGTCAACTCGTAGCTCCTTGGTCTGACCTCATTGAGAACAGAGAAGGGCTCAGTTCAGGAGCAGAAGACCCAAAATATGCACCTCCTATCATTTTATCTATAGCTTTTTTCAACAACTTAAGTTTTTGGGTTTTTTTCTCTTGAAGATGACTCATCAAGGTCCAGGTGATTGCTGAAGCTCATTATCTGGGGCATGATATCACTGCTGGGTAGAACATTTCTTTGAGAAGTGTCACTATTGCGTCTTCTCACTTTAGATAGATTTGGTTCAGATTTGAAAACACTAGGGTCCACCCCTCCTTCATTTAAGCTGATTACGATTAGGCAGGCTGAGAAGAATTTAACACTGATAAGCCTCTGGTAGTGAGGACAGACCTCCTTAATGTTTAGCAGTTAACACCAAAAACATCAGCACTTAACAACAGGATCACACTTTCCTTTGACACCAAGAGGTTATGATGATAACCTAATTGTTTTCTCTCTCCCAAAGATTTAAGGAGCTGCTGTTCTTACCCAGCGGCATGAAGCACATGGAAAGAACTTCAAAATCTGACCGTGTTCCATGTTCCTATTATGAAATATATTTAAAAGGAAACATGAAACACTTAAAATCTCAAAATCAAACTTAAAGAATTTAGAAAAGTTGCATTTTCTCTAAAAGTCACAAAGACGATGATGCAGGAGAAAGAGTTGTAATTTTAGGAAAAAATAGTCCTAGAATTTTTTTAAAAAGTAAATAAAATCTGCTTTACTACTTTTTAAAACTAATTCCTGGAATGTTACTTAATTTTTTGAGCACAGTTCTCATTTATCTTAGTTTAGGATACCCAGAAATCAAAGTTGAGGAAAAGTTGATAGCAATTATTTTATGAAGGCATGCAATATCAGGAAACAGATGTCAAGTAAAGAGAGAGTCCGATA
This sequence comes from Lipotes vexillifer, assembly GCF_000442215.2. Taxonomy (NCBI): domain Eukaryota; kingdom Metazoa; phylum Chordata; class Mammalia; order Artiodactyla; family Lipotidae; genus Lipotes; species Lipotes vexillifer. The sequence continues at coordinate 2,235,708 of NW_006770161.1, forward strand.
GGGAAGGAGGGAGTGTTATCGACGTCATCCAATTGCTTGCATGTGGGGCCGCCTTCCAAGAGGTCATATGAACTGCCTTTTCTTAGAACAGTACATCTGAAGAGAGCTAGAAAACATTAGTCATAGAAGAAGAAATATCCACAGACTCCAGTTTCCCACTGGTCAAGTTCATGTTGCAGGCCATTAACTCATGGGTTGCACATGTGTGGACACAGAGCAGAGCCTGTCACACCTCAGTGAAAACATGGAAGAGGCATGTGACACCAGCAAAGGGTGAGGCCTCTGGGTTGGGTCCATGGAATCTGCATTTCAGCTCATAGAGTTTGACGTTTAAGTAGTAACTGGGGTGAAACAAGTAGTTAAATGGCCAAGGAGACAGATGAAGGCACAAATATCTGAGACGGTGAGAGAGAGTTATCTATCTGATCTTAAAGAGTTGTTCTAAGAATTAAGTAGGATAACATGCTAAGGACTCCATCTATAGTAGATATTTTATATGTATCATGTAACCAGAATGTTCTGCCTCTTAGAAAATCACTTATGAAGTATTCCTGAAAAAAATGTTTAACATAATCAAAAGGAAACAATTGAAAAAATTCAGAATGTGGGATAATCTACAAGTCAACTGGCCTAGAGTCTTCTAAAAAGTCATTATGAAAAAGTAAAATTAAAACAATACAAAACATCTAGATTAAATTCTAGAATTAGTTTATACATTAAAAGAACCCAAAAAGACATAACCATCACTTGCAATATGTGAACCTTGATTGGATCCAGAAATTAAAAAATGAAAATAACTGTAAGAGAAATGGTTAACTGGCGATTTGAATATCAATTGTATATTAGGGTTACTAGAGTTAGCAAATAAAAATATAGGACATCTAATTAAATTTGAGTTACATAAAACAATGTAGTTTAGTATTGTATTTTAATATAAGTGTGTGCCATTCAATATTCGGGATATACTTATACTAAAAAGTTATTTGCTATTAATCTGAAATTCAAATTTAACTCAGTGCTGTGTATTTTACCTGGCAACCTTACTGTATACTCAATGATATTATACAATTGTTATTTTCTTAGATCTGTTAATGCTACTTAGGGGTGAAATATCATAGTGTCTGAAACTTTGTTTCAAATTATTCTGAAAAAAGTATGTTTAATATTGACACTATATAAATCAAGGTTAAGGATATACTGATTTTAAATTTATTTTTTACAATGTCATCTGTAAATTTATTTTTAATGAAAAATTGTTAAAAAAGTTAATCAACTCATGACCCATTCCACATAATCTATTTCATTTAAAATTAGCAACCAAAATGAGTATTTCAAGTGTTTCTTCTTTACGACGTAGTTAATCAAACTATGTTTCAGGTTATTTTGAAAGGCAAGGATCAACTTAGGAGAAATCAGTTTCATTTGAGAGAAAATGAAAAGAGTAATAAAATAAAAGATTTTTAAAAAGATATTTAATAATTTTGATCTAATTATCAAAGGTAGAGTTGATGGATACATTATGTTCAATCACCCATAAAACAATAACAAAGTGTGATTACATTTCTTTGTCATAAAGCAATCATCAACAAGAAACTGATTCTCACACATTATGATTTCTGATGACCAATAATAGCAATACCACATTCTTCTAAATAGCTAGTGTACCACAATTTTAAAAGAAATTAGAAAATGTATAATGGAATAATAAAGAAAATATTTGAGAGCAAAATTTGTGAAACACAACCAAAGTGAATTAAACTAAATTAAGAACAAGGAAGAGAATAACAAAAATAGAAGCTAAAACTAATGAAATAAAACAGTAAATAATCAAAAGAGGGTGATAAAGCCAATATCTGGCTCTTAAAAAAGAACAAAAAAATGGTAAATCACTGTCAAGAGTAATAAACAAAAATAGAAAGGTGTAAAATAAAAATACTAATAAAAAAATAAAACTATAGATATTTTAGTGATCAATGGGATATTATGAAAATTATATGCCAATTAAAAACCTAGATAATATTTATAGAAAACTCAATTTATTGCAACTATTTCTATTTTTTAAAAATGGACTAGTTTAATAGCCAAAAAGAAAACTGAGTCAATAGTTAAATCCTCTGCCACAAATAAAACACTAGACCTGGATGTCATTACAAAGAATTTTAACCATACAATTGAGGGCAAGATGATCACTTTGGTGGCAACTGCATTCCTCTTTCAAAGGCTCCTGTTGGATGACCCTTTCCAACATGGAACAGTCTCCCTGGTTTCTAATACCCACCCCCTTGCCCCTGCAGCTATAAGTGCTTCCTCCTATTGTAAAGCCTGAGGGTAATCCATCATCCATTGTTGATTTCCTTTACCCTGTCCACACATTTATAAAAAGTCCCTTCATTATCCTTATTTCTGTAGTCCATCACTCCTTTTTTTTTTCTTCTAGGACCCTGACCAGTCAAGGTGCCAAATGACCAAATTGAGGAAAAAGATAGGAACCAAGACAGAAGCTAATTAGTTTTTGTTTGTTTGTTTTTTAAGCTTTGTACTTTCTGGCTCATATGGTAGCTCTATTTTTTTTTTTCTATCATTTTTTAACATTTTTATTGGAGTATAATTGCTTTACAATGGTGTGCTAGTTTCTGCTTTATAACAAAGTGAATCAGCTATACATATACATACATCCCCATATCTCCTCCCTCTTGTGTCTCCCTCCTACCCTCCCTATCCCACCCCTCTAGGTGGTCACAAAGCACCAAGCTGATCTCCCTGTACTATGCAGCTACTTCCCACTAGCTACCTATTTTACATTTGGTAGTGTATATATGTCCATGCCACTCACTTCATCCCAGCTTACCCTTCCCACTCCCTGTGTCCTCAAGTCCATTCTCTACATCTGCGTCTTTATTCCTGTCCTGGCCCTAGGTTCTTCAGAACCAGTTTTTGTTTTTTTTTTTTAGATTCCATATATATGTGTTACTATATGGTATTTGTTTTTCTCTTTCTGATGTACTTCACTCTGTATTTAGCACAGATAACTCAATTTCGTTTCTTTTTATGACTAATATTCCATTGTATATATGTGCCACATATTCTTTATCCATTCATCTGTGGATGGACACTTAGGTTGCTTCCACGTCCTGCCTACTGTGAACAGAACTGCAATGAACATTGTGGTATATGACTTTCTGAATTATGGTTTTCTCAAGGTATATGCCCAGTAGTGGGATTGATGGGTCATATGGTAGTTCTATTTTTAGTTTCTTAAGGAACCTCCATATTGTTCTCCATAGGGGCTATATCAATTTACATTCCCACCAACAGTGCAAGAGGGTTCCCTTTTCTCCACACCCTCTCCAGCATTTATTTATTTATTTATTTATTTATTTATTTATTTATTTATTTTTGTTGTTCTTGTTGTCAAATAAAGCACTTTATTGTTTGGGTTGTCAATACAAGCTCTTAGCATTTTTTTTTTTGCACTTTTAAATTTAATTTTTCTTTTTAACATCTTTATTGGGGTATAATTGCTTTACAATGGTATGTTAGTTTCTGCTTTATAACAGAGTGAATCATTTATACATATACATATGTTACCATATCTCTTCCCTCTTTGTCTCCCCCCCTCCCACCCTCCCTATCCCACCACTCCAGGCAGCCACAAAGAACAGATCCGGTATCCCTGTGCCATGCAGCTGCTTCCCACTGGCTATCTACCTTACGTTTGTTAGTATATATCCGTCCATGTCTCTCTCTCACCCTATCACAGCTCACCCTTCCCCCTCCCCATATCCTCAAGTCTGTTCTCCAGTAGGTCTGTGTCTTTATTCCTGTTTTACCCCTAGGTTCTTCATAACATTTTTATTTTCTTAAATTCCATATATATGTGTTAGCATACGGTATTTGTCCTTCTCTTTCTGACTTACTTCACTCTGTATGACAGACTCTAGGTCTATCCACCTCATTACAAATAGCTCAATTTCATTTCGTTTTCTGGCTGAGTAATATTCCATTGTATATATGTGCCACATCTTCTTTATCCATTCATCCGACGATGGGCGCTTCGGTTGTTTGCATCTCCGGGCTATTGTAAATAGAGCTGCAATGAACATTTTGGTACATGACTCTTTTTGACTTTTGGTTTCCTCAGGGTATATGCCCAGTAGTGGGATTGCTGGGTCATATGGTAGTTCTATTTGTAGTTTTATAAGGAACCTCCATACTGTTCTCCATAGTGGCTGAACCAATTTACATTCCCACCAGCAGTGCAAGAGTGCTCCCTTTTCTCCACACCCTCTCCAGCATTTATTGTTTCTAGATTTTTTGTTGATGGCCATTCTGACTGGTATGAACTGATACCTCATTGTAGTTTTGATTTGCATTTCTCTAATTATTAGTGATGTTGAGCATCCTTTCATGTGTTTGTCGGCAATCTGTATATCTTCTTTGGAGAAATGTCTATTTAGGTCTTCTGCCCAGTTTTGGACTGAGTTTGTTTTTGTGATATTGAGCTGCATGAGATGCTTGTAAATTTTAGAGATTAATCCTTTGTCAGTTGCTTCATTTGCAAATATTTTCTCCCATTCTGAAGGTTGTCCTTTCATCTTGTTTATGTTTTCCTTTGCTGTGCAAAACCTTTTAAGTTTCATTAGGTCCCATTTGTTTATTTTTGGTTTTATTTCCATTTTTCTAGGAGGTGGTTCACAAAGGATCTTGCTGTGATTTATGTCATAGAGTGTTCTGCCTATGTTTTAAGGAATCTTCTTAATGTTCTCCATAGTGGCTGTACCAATTTACATTCCCAACAATAGTGTAGGAGGTTTCCCTTTATTCCACACCCTCTCCAGCATTTATTGTTTGCAGAGATTTTTATGATGGTCATTCTGATAGGTGTGAGGTGATATCTCATTGTAGTTTTGACTTGCATTTGTCTAACAATTAGTGATGTTGAGCAGCTTTTCATGTGCCTCTTGGCCATCTGTATGTCTTCTTTGGAGAAATGTTTATTTAGATCTTCTGCCCACTTTTTGATTGGGTTGTTTGTTTTTTTCATATTGAGCCACATGAGCTTTTTGAAAATTTTTGAGACTAATCCTTTATCAGTCGAGTTCTTTGCAAATATTTTCTCCCATTCTGTGGGTTGTCTTTTTGTTATGTTTATGGTTTCCTTTGCTGTGTAAAAGCTTTTGAGTTTAATTAGATCCCATTTGTTTACTTTTGTTTTTATTTCTATTACTGTGGGATTTATGTCAGAGTGTTCTGCCTATATTTTCATCTAAAAGTTTTATACTAGCTGGTCTTACATTTAGGTCTTCAATCCATTTTGAGTTTATTTTTGTGTATGGTATTAAAGAATGTTCTAATTTCATTTTTTTACTTGTAGCTGTCCAGTTTTCTCAGCACCATTTATTGAAGAGACTGTCTTTACTCTATTTCATAGTCTTGCCTCATTTGTCATAGATTAATTGGCAGTAAGTGTGTGGGTTTATTTCTGGGCTTTCTCTCCTGTTCCATTGATCTATACTCCTGTTTCTGTGTCAGTACCATACTGTTTTCATGACTGTAGCTTTGTAGTATAGTCTGAAGTCTACCATATTATCCAGCAACCCCACTCCTGGGCATATATCCAGAGAAAAACATCGTTTGAAAGGATGTATGCACCCCAATATTCATTGCAGTACAGTAGCCAAGACATGGAAGCAACCTAAATGTCCATTGATAGATGAATAGGTAAGGAAGATGTGGTACACATATACAATGGAATATCACTCAGCCATTAAAAAGAATGAAATAACGCCATTTGCAGCAACATGGATGGACATGGAGATTACCATACTAAGTGAGTCAGACAGAAAAAGACAAATATCATATGATATTGCTTATATGCAAAATCTAAACAAAATGATACAAATGAACTTTTTACAAACTAGAAACAGACTCACAGACTTAGAGAATAAACTAATAGTTGCCAGGTTGGGGGGGAGGGATAGATTGGGAGTTTGGGATTGACATGTACACACTGCTATATTTAAAACAGATAACCAACAAGGACCTACGGTATAGCAGCAGGAAACTCTGCTCAGTATTCTGTAATAACTGAAATGGGAAAAGAATTTGAAAAAGAGTAGATACATTTTTATGTATAACTGAATCACTTTGCTGTACACCTAAATCTAATACAACACTGTTAATCAACTATACTCCAATATAAAATAAAAATAAATAAGTAAAATAAAATCCTCCCCCAAAAAAGCTTTGTACTTTCTGAAAGCTATTCTCAGGCTCTTGAGGAAGTGCTCCTAACCCAATATCATTTGTGTCCATATAAGACGGGACATACATATGGGGAGAATGCCATGTGGAAATGAAGGCAGAGATTGAAGTGATGTTTCTGCATATCAAGGAATACAAATGGTAGCCATCAAAGTACCAGAAGCTAGGGGAGAGGCATGGAACATATTATTTCATAGTCCTCAGAAGGAACTGACCCTGTCAACACCTTAATCTTGGACTTTAACCTCCAGACTGTGAGTTAATACATTTCTGTGGTTTAAGACACTCAGTGTGTGGTACTCTGTTATGTCAGCTCTAGCAAAATAATACCTTACTGACCGCATGTGCCATTCATTGGAAAGCCCTTCATTTCTCTCGCTTTAATAATTTATCCACTTCAAGTTTCAAGTTTCAAGGCTCACCTTGAAACTTCTATAACCATCATTCTCTTGTAGACTTCACCGATGCACAAAATTCCTGGCAAGCAACTCCAGAATCCATTTCTTGAACTCCTACATTATAGGTTTACAAACTCCTCAAAATACAGGATAAATAAATGAATCTTATGGGCAAATAATGTATCTGTCTGGCCTAAGCAAACCAATGTATACCAGTTAAATTATACTATAGAATAGCATCTCAATGCACCAGAACATGCTGATTTCGTTTGCAGATATTTATGGTGGCTTTTTAAGAGTGTGGTATCAAACTGAATGCAGACCATAGGTTATCGAAAGGATGAACCATAAACAAATATTTGTTATTTGGATAATAAGGGGTTTGTAGGGCCACAAACTCATATAAGTTAAGAAACAAAATACTCTTACTTCATAATATACACATATTGAAAGATGACAATTATATGTTATTTTTTAAATTGTACAGTAATTTGAATTACAATTTTAAATGAACAATTGGGATGGATAATTATATCTCATTATGTCAACTGGGTTACTCTGATGAGTTCTATTACTGGATGCTGGTGAAAGTAAAATGGGTCCCCAAATATGATTTATTTAGCAAAATGGTATGTTCACTTTATGTTCCTAAGCTGTTTCTATAGAAAGTAATACTTAAATGTTTGGTAGTGATCAGGTTAAGTTTGGGAGATTCATCTGAAAAAACTGAAAAGGAGGACGAATTGGGAGATTGGGATTGCCATATATACACTGCTATGTATAAAGTAGATAATTAATGAGAACCTATTGTATAGCACAGGGAACTCTACTCAGTGCTCTGTGGTGATCTAAATTGGAAGGAAATCTAAAAAAGAGGGGATATATTTATATATGTATAACTGATTCACGTTGCTGTACAGCAGAAACTAACACAATATTGTAAAGCAACTATACTCCAATAAAAATTAATTTTAAAAAAAAGCCTGAAAGGGAATATTTATTTTGCAGCCAGTAATATTTGCAAATGATATGACAACAAAGGAGTTAATACCCAAAGTATATAAAAAACTCATACAACTCTATAAAAAAAAACTCTATTAAAATTGGGTAGAAGGCCTGAATAGACATTTTTCCAAAGAAGACATAAGAGATGACCAACAGGCATGTGAAAAGATGCTCAATACTATTAATCATTAGGTAAAGCAAATCGAAACCACAATGAGATAATCCTCACACCTGTCAGAATGGCTATCATCAAAAAGACCACAAATAACAAATGTTGGGGAGTGTGTGGAGAAAAGGGAACACTTACACACTGCTGGTGGGAATGTAAGTTGGTGTAGCCACTGTGGAAAGCAGTATGAAAGTTCCTCAAAACACTAAAAATAGAGCTATCATATGATCCAGGAATCCACACCTGGGTATATATCCAAAGAAAAAGAAAACACTAATTTGAAAAAACTACATGCACTCTGATGTTTATAACAGCATTATTTATAATAGCCAAGATATAGAAACAACCTGAGTGTCCGTCAATAGATAATGGATAGAGAAGATGTAGGATATATATTTACATACATTGTATGTATGTATGTATGCATACATACAATGGAATACTACTCAGCTATAAAAAGGAATGAAATTTTGCCATTTGCAACAACATAAATGGACCTGGAGGGTATTACGCTTAGTGAAATAAGTCACACAGAGAAAGACAGATACTCTATTTTATCACTTACATGTGGAATCTAAAAAAGTAAAACAAACTAGTGAATATAACAAAAAAGGAGGACACTCT
>NW_006770161.1:2251718-2253492 GCF_000442215.2 Lipotes vexillifer
GAAAGAGTAATTTGGTACTTGACTGTAGCCCTCCTTATCTAGTGTTTGACTATCAGTGCTGGAAAAAAAGATGTATTGAATATTCATACAGTACATTTCACCTTTCTAGATTATCTCTCTCCCTTATACTGTGATTCACTTAAATATCTACATAAAGTACAGTCTTGAGCTAGTACAGGTAACCTGAGAGTCTAGAGGCCTTTGGTTAAAGGAATCTAGCCAGTGAACATAATTCTCATACTAAACTGCCACAAGGAAGAAGTTAACTTACCCTGTATATTGGGGTCCAAAAAAATTGAAAGATGTGCCTAAATGAAAAAATAAGTTATAAAGATTTAGGCCACTCAAAAACTAACAGCAGTTTCAGGTAGAGGTGCATGTCTAATGTAAATCAGCATAGTTTCCGTTTAGTGCGTTCTTTTAATCACTGAAATAAAAGATTCTACAAGGGAAAAAAAAAAAAAAAAAGAAACAGACTCACAGATATAGAGAACAAACTAGTAGTTTCCAGCAGGAAGAAGGAAGGGGAAAGGGGTAACCTAGGGGTAGGGGACTAAGAGACACAAACTACTGTGTCTAAAATAAATAAGCTACAAAGATACATTGTATAGCACTGGGAATATAGCCAATACTTTAGAACAAGTATAAGTAGAGTATAATCTATTAAAAAATTTAAATCATTGTGTTATACACCTGAAACTAATATAATATTGTAAATCAACTATATCTCAATAAAATAAAAATAAAATTGTCAGTAATAATTAGAGTCTTAATAAAAATGTTAAAAACCATCAAATATAAATAAAGAAAATAAGCATGGGTATATCTATTTTTGTCTTTGTTTAGGAGATAGGTCATTGAGCATGAAACTACAAAATCATTAAGTGGATGTGAGCACAGTGTACATAACTTTTTTGGCCCTAGTTTTCTCATCTCTAAATGTGTACAATAACATTTTCCTCTCAAGTTTGTTTTGATGGTTAGAGGAATTCATACATGAAATGTGGCTGACGCTAGGTGAGCAATCAGATGTTGTTAGCTTCTTCCTGTCAGTTTTGAAAAGAAAAGATAGTTCTGATCTTTTTATGTGATTCTTGGGGACATAGAAATAATTCACATTTCACTTTTTTGGTGAATTACCCCCAACTTGATAAAATAAGTTCAGAACATACTGAAGAGTGAGCTTACAGTGTGTCTCAGTTATGAGATGGACAACAGGAGTGTCCACATTGAAATGCTCCCTAGAGGACACCCATCCTCCCAGGAGGGGGCTTGGAAGGGTTCCTCTCCTCTCCGGGTTTCTTGTTTTCTTCTCTGACAAGATTTTGCAAGTTTTTAAAAAGAGAAACCACTTATTTTCAGGATAGTGATTATTTCATAGTTCCTTTTTTAAGTCTACCAGCTTTCTGCAGTCTGTGTCCTCCTCTATGAAACTATCTATTTTGGGGACTAAAACACAGACCGTTAGCCTACACATCTGAATTTTATTACTGATACCAAAAGTGACCTTGGACAAAATTTGACTCCTTCATATTCTGTTCCTCTACCTGAAAATGAGGGGTCAAAATACCTGTCATCGGGGCTTCCCCAGTGGCGCAGTGGTTGAGAGTCCGCCTGCCAATGCAGGAGACACGGGTTTGTGCCCTGGTCTGGGAAGATCCCACATGCCGCGGAGCGGCTGGGCCCGTGACCCATGGCCGCTGAGCCTGCGCGTCTGGAGCCTGTGCTCCGCAACGGGAGAGGCCACAGCAGTGAGAGGCCCGCGTATAGCAAA
>NW_006770161.1:2253566-2269000 GCF_000442215.2 Lipotes vexillifer
AAAAAAAAAAAAAAAAAAAAAAAACCTGTCATCAAGTAATCTCACTAGAGAAATATCAACTCTTTATCTGATCTTATTACATACGATTGTAAAGTGAAAAAATAAGAATTTCCTTCTGTAACATTTACCTAGTTCCCTCATGCACACGATATTTCAACAAGCAGAAAGTATAAGCAGACTATGTATTAAATAGTCTAATTCACAAATTCTGATTTGAAGGTAAGACTCACTTTTATATAGTGTTTTCTTTGATCTTTCAGAGGAAGAACAGTAAAGGATCAAGAATCAATTTTCACCCTGGGGAGTCTCTGGTAAAGTTTCAGTTGCCCACTTCTGATGAGTCTGATGATTAATCTTGAAAAACTTTAAAAAAGAAACGTATGTGAAGATAGTTTTGAAAAATAAAAAGATAGAAAAAGATAAAGGTGATGAAGTATTATAACTACATCCAGAGGGCTACAATTTGTCTTTTAGAGTATATAAAAAGATATTTCTGCATTTGGAAGAAAATAGTAGAATTCTCATTTATGTATTTCTCATTCTCATTATTTCTGTTTTCCTTTCCTTTTTAATTTTTTATTCCTTATTGAAGTATAGTTGCTGCACAATATTGTATAAGTTACAGGTGTACAATACAGTGATTCACAGTTTTTAAAGGTTATACTCCATTTATAGTTATCATAAAATATGGGCTATATCCCCACAGTTGTATAATATATCCTTGTAACTTATTTTATACCTAATAGTTTGTACCTCCTACTACCCTACCCCTATATTGTCCCTCCCCTCTTCCCTTTGCTTTTATATCATACATATTATATAGGTATAATAGAACATGCATTTAATTTATAAACAAGTAAACAAATACACAGTAAGAATATATGGGGATACATGTTCTAATTTGATAATTAATCACAATCAATGAAAGTTTGGAGACAACTGGGTTAAATTCAAAACACTGCAGTAGAAAAAAGAGATATTAACATTTACCGATTGTTATTGTCAGAGAGAGGTAGGTGGTCATCAAAATCCTATTTCAAGGTATCCATACTCGCTGCTCCAACCACGTGAAATGGTCTTTCTCCTCAAATCCATTTACCTCCATCCCAAAGTCCTCCAGGCCTATTCAAATATTACATAGCTAATAATTCTTCCCTGCATACCATAGCTAAAATGTAATACCTCATGTTCCAATGTTTAAAATAGCCTATTACTTTATTTTTCTTATTAGTACTTAGCCCTACCTACTGACCTATTATCTATTTTATTTATTTTCTATACTACACTATAGGTTGTAAACTTTCTGCCTCCCCACAAGAAAGTGAGCTCATGAGAGCAGAAAATCTGTACATTCTGTTCACCTTTAAATCCCCATTTGCTAGACTAATGCCTGGCACACAAAGGTGCTAATATTTGTTGAATGGTATATATCATTTTATTTATTCCTCACAACCAAGAAAAGCAGATATTATTATCCATACTTTTAGCTGAATAAACCGAGTGCCCAAAGATCGTAAATAACTTGTTTCAAATCTCAGCAAGTAATAGGCTTCCTCTGAGAGAAGAAAAGGTGAAAGAGGGCAGCAGGCCAGCTGGATGATAACAGCTAAGGGCTGGCATCCAAAGACAGATCAGACTTGTTATATGGGTACCCGAGGAGTCAGGATGGAGTTAATGAAGAGAAACTAGGGGAGGGAAATTTCAGATCTTAGCAGAGATGAATAGACTTAAAATGCAACTCTTTCTATGGAAAGAGAAGAGTTCCTGTAAAACAGAGATGTTCAAAAAAAGTGTGTAAAATCAGATTGCAGGGCTCTGGCAATGATGATTAAAGTACTAGAAGGAACATGGAATTAGATGTTTCTAAGGATCTTGCATGATTTTTAAATATAAATTTTTAAGAAAGTGGCTGCCAATGACACCAATTATTAAGCTTCTATGGAAAAAGAAATGCTAGGATTTCCAATAAAAGCAATGAAAAATCATTGTTCTGTTTTGAGTAGATAAATCAGTTCTAAGGAGGAGAAGGCTTGGGGGTGATGGAAATAACCTTCATAGTGCATCTACTGTACCAAACAATGTGTGAGGCACTCTACTTACATTTTCTATTTTTTCTGCACATCACATTTTCAAATGAGGACACGAAGGTTCAGAGAAGTCTTGCTTGCTCAGGGTAAACACAGTAAGGAAGTCACAGATCTAGGACATGAGGCCAGGCTTTCAGATTCCTTTCTAGCCCCATACTTTGCCAACTCTAATACAGTTAGATTTTTTTTTTAAGTTAGGAAATAAATTAGTTGAAAAATATACCTAAATTAATAGAGAAGGGCCTAAAATTATTTTTATGGCCCAACCTTTGCCATTTAGCTTTGCTATTTTAGAATAACAATTTAAAAGTATTAAAAAAAAAGTCAAAATCACTGTGACTATGAGTTCCTAAATTCAGGTTAGTATATTTAAGAAAAACCTGCCCAAATGAGGCTGGAATGACCATTTTTTTCCACCTCCAAAGTCTAAAGAATAATGGCCAAATGTTTTAGAATAAAACAATTCAGTATGTTCACAATTTACTGTATTTAAGCAGGACAGGTAACTTGATTAATCATTCATTCCTCATAATTGTGTTTAAATATATCACCATGCTTTATACAATTAAATTATTTTATGATTATTAAAACAAAATCCCCTTTATGGACTTTGGAAAATAGAGAAAATCTTTCTTAGATTACTATTGTTAATTCTTTCTCTTCAGTCATAAAGTATGTGATCTCAGGAAGGTTTGTATGAATTTGTCGATCAGCTAATATAATAACAACAACAAACAGTTCTACAGTACTTATTCTATGGCTACACCTTACCTATATAACTCATTTAATCTTTACTACAAATACAGTATGCTGTTGCATTTCCATTTAATAACAGTGAAAACTGCAGCAAAGGGATCTTAAGTAACTTGACCAAATTTACACAACTAGTGTGTGTCCTTAGCACTAGACTAGAAACCTTTGGATATTAAAGATTATTTTCCAGGTGCTTTGCCTGTCCTTAAAACATAAAAACCCTGAAATATCTGATTATTACATGAATTAATATATTAATGAATTAACTAATCAATTGAATAACTAATAAAAGAGCTAACAAACAATGCATACTATATGATCAAGTGCTATCTTTGTGGTTAATGAGTTGAAGTGCTTTGAAATCTGCAGGGAAAAAAGTACAGAACAGAATCAGTATTTGAGGAAAATGAGGTTATGCCAAACTTTAGGAAAGAGAAAGCTATCTCATTAATTCAACATATGTACATTATTCACATAATGCTTAAGAGTCACTGGACTAGATTCTAGGGATACAGAAACAAATGTGATATGTTTGCTGTCCTCAGCATCTTTCTAGTAGGAGAGAAAGATTTATAAACACATAATTGTAAAAGGGTTTGGTTTAGGCAATAATAGAATACAAAGTGTTTTTCTAAATGTTGATAGAAACTGTATGTAGATATCATTTGTAATTTAATATAAATTGTTATTTAGAGCAAGAGCCCTTGTGCCAGTGTCTTCACTTCCCATTTGTTTGAATTCTTTTTTTAAACTTCAGTGAACACTGCAACTGAATGATGTATATTACATCCCATAAATAGGAAATGGACCTTAGCTCAGTTGTCTGTTTTTGTGATGCCAAGTGATGTATCATTAGAGTCAATTAGTGCTCTAGGATTATTTCTTTAAATAGAAAAATATGCAGATGCCAAATTTTCCCATGGACATTATCAACAAAAACTGTCAATCTCTTTTCACAATACGGATTCATTTCAGAGTCTACAGCAACTGCACAAACAGGATCTCTGTTCTAAAATAGGCATTTTTGTAACCACATTTCCCCTTGCAGATCTGCTTATATATATTTGAATATTATTCATCTTCTAAGACAATGGGAGATTATTTCAAATTTAACATATTGAGTTGTGATGTGTCTTGTGTAAAACAAGTCTAACAGCACAATTACCTTCTTAATTACTCAGAATTTGTGTGCATCAATGCATGCTGTGATGCATGAAGGTGTTAAACACTTACAGCGCAGTTTTCAGATGACACCATCACAATAAAAAGTATTTAGACAGGATCAGAAATCAAAAGTATTTTTACATGTTATCAAAAATTGAAATGAATATTGCTGAATTGAGGACTCGAGAAGTTCAGGAATTGAAATCAAGAATTCCAAAGATTCTCAGACAATATAGTTGCCAGGAACAAGCCTAAAGCGGTACAGAAAATAATTATCCCTGATATTCTACCATGTCAAGTGCTGTGCTCAGATTACTCTTCTGCTATTAAACTAATATGGTCCTTCTTTGAATCTATGGTGCTCATTTGGAAATCAGTTTTGTAGTCTTTAGGAGAGGTGGAAATAGAAGAGAATGACATTTTTTGAGCTGCTAATAAATAGCAGACAAAATTCTAAGCTCTTCATAATATAGAGTAAAATGTGGACACCGCTTTCAAGAGAAAACACACATTTGAAGTATTGTTATTTTATACACATACAGTAACCATATACAATATTACCTACAACTTGTATATGTTTGTTATGTATGTTAACATAATGTGGATAAGCAATGCCAGACAAATAGTAATTATATTTTTGTTTCTGAACAAATTCATTAAGTGGACCTTGTTTCTCAGACACACTGAGCTTCTCCTTAGTATGAGAAACAGTGCATAATAAATCAGGTGCCAGAATAGTTAACTAAGAATCTGCCCTTCAAGATAGCAAGAACAACTAGGAATCTTATTTCAAGTTAAAGGGATATTACAAATCTTGGAATATGTATACTTTTAGAATATGTTTACTTACACCTTATTTCTTCTGGACAGATTCTGGAACTAGACAAAGCCAACACATCCCACATCCCATTTTGGAAAGAGTTCTTCACTATACTGTAGCTGGTGACCTTCATAAGTTTACTCAGTTTTGCTGCCTTCAGAAGTGCCTCTTTTTGACATGAAGTTTCAGAACAGCTGCCTTTCAGGGTGATACATAATTCACTGGTTGGCATGGTCCCTCTTCAGTAGTTCTCTCTCTGTTTCTGCTCAGTTTAATTCCAAAGCCCTTACAAATCACCAACCAGGATAGAGAAAACCCCAGTGTTTAAGTGAGAGTGTGCCTAAGGAACCCTGAGATGCTTTTAGAGTGACAGGAGGGTATACCAGTCTGGGGTTCTAATCAGGGCCTTGCTTGTAGGTTCTTTCCCTCCTTCTTAATGTGCTAGCTTATCTGTGGCTAAATTAAGACCTTGGCAACACAACTGAGCCTCAAACCAGCAACTGCCCAAACTTAGTTCATTGAACACTCAGTGTATCATGTGGCCTCTCCCGATGCTCTTTTTACCCTCCAATTTTTAGTGTCCTTTTTGTTTATATAAACCTCTTTATTTACTTATAACTCAAAGAAATAAAAACGGGGGGGGGGGGCAAATACTTTCTGTCCAGTGCTTCAAAGCTAAAAAGGCAATAAATTATACCTTTTTGGAAATATAACAGGATTCTTAGACTGGCCCAAATCCTTATTTTGTAATGTGTCTTCAAACATTCAGATCTTTATCCTGAGAGTGAAGAGGCAACCCTGTTTGGGTGATAACACAATCATTAGAGGACAAAGTTTATAAGGTGCCTGAACTCACAGAAGAAGGATTTTAGATGATCAGGCAAAGCAAAAGAATGCAGTGTTGAACTCTGCCCTTCTTAAAAATGTATAACAGTAATTCAAAGGTCTGTTTTCTTATGTCCTTAGCTGGTTTCCCCTGTAACTCAGGACCCTGGGCCCCTTACTGTAGCAACAGTAAGTACATCTCATTGAGCAAATGAAGAGTCAGAAAGGCTCATTGCTAATAACAAAATCTTAGAGGCTAATGTATATTCATTTAGCTTTATGCCAATTTCAATTTCCTTCTATATTTCAGTTTAACTCCTAAGTTTTTTATGAGTTCTCTATGAAGAGTCAAGTGAAGAATTCCAAAAATAAGGGCACATGCAAAACCTCATAGACTCCTAGATTCCCAGTGCAGAGGCAGTAATTTGAATTAAGCTTGGATCAAACCAACTCGCAGATCTTGAAGAGCCTCCTGGAGAGGTAGCTGGCAACTGGGACTCCCCCAGGAACATAGACATTGGTGGCAGCCATTTGGGGAGCTTATTCTACCACGAGGACACTGGAGCTGGCAAGTAGCATTTTGGAATCCTCCTCTAGCCTATTAGTACTGGAGGCTTATATGTCCAGCAGCCATGGCCAGTCTTGGGACCACAGAGCCAGCTGCCCTGGAACCCACATCTATCCACTAGTGGGCCAGTCCCAGCCCCAGGCCCCACTGGCTCCCACTGCCACTTACCCTGTTGACCAGAGACCTAGCAACCAAGCACAAGGCAAAGCCTGGGAGCCAACCAGGTCAGGGGCCCAGCCCTGCCTGCCTGTGCATCCACAAAAATCAGACCTGCCACAACAGAAGGGCCCATGCAGCCCACTTAGGGGACACCCTTAAACATATAGCTCTGCTGACTAGAGGAGAGTGTGCTGCCAGACCCCATAGGACATCTTGTACATAAGGCCAGTTCTCCAAGTTTGGAAAATGTAACTAACCTACTTAATACATAGAAATAAGTACAGAGAGTTAGGCAAAAAAAGGAGACAGAGGAATATATTCCAAAACAAGGAACAAGGCAAAACCCCAAAGGAAGAACTAAGTGGAGATAAGCAATGTATACAATAGAAAGTTCAAGGTAAGGATCATAAAGATGCTCAACAATCTTAGGAAAAGAACACAGTAAGAATATTAACAAAGAGTTAGAAGATATAAAGAAAAACAAAACAGAGCTGAAGAATATAATAACTAAAATTTAAAAATACACTAGAAGGAATCAACAGTAGATTAGATGTACAGAGGAACAGATAGGTGAACTGGAAGAGATAGTAGAAATCATGCAAGCTGAACAGAAAAAAGAAAAAAAAATTAAAAGATAGTTTAAGAGGCATCCAGGACAACATCAAACATACTGATATTTGCATTATAAAGGTCCCAGAAGGAGAGGAGAGAAAGAAAGGGGCAGAACATTCATTTGAAGAAATAATACCTGGAAATTCCCTAACCTGGGAAAGAAAACAGACGACTATGTCCAAGAAGTAAAGAGAGTCCCAAACAAGATGAATCCAAAGACATCCTCACCAAAACACTTTATACCTAAAATGGCAATAAAAAAGAATAAAAACTTGCCATTTGCAACACCATGGATGGACCTAGAGGGTATTATGCTAGGTGAAGTAAGTCAGTGGGAGTAAAATAAATACAATGTGATTTCACTTACATGTGGAAGCAAAACAAAAAACAAAGCAAAGCAACCATAAAAATGAAACAGTATGAGACTCATATATAAAGAACAAACTGGAGATAACTAGGTAAGATGGGAACACAGGTATCAGTAAAATGGGTAAGGGAAATTAAGATGTACAAACTTCCAGTTATAAAATAAATACGTCACTGGGATTGGCTGTGCAGCATAGGGAATACAGTCAATAATACTGTAATAGCTTTGTATGGTGACAGATGGTAACTAGAGTTATCATGGTGATCATTTTGTAATGTATAAAAATATCAAATCCCTGTGTTATACACCTAAAACTTATACAATGTTGTAAGTCAACTATACTTCAATAAAGAAAGAGGCTTTTTAATAGCATAACTTGTGATTGAAATTTATAAATATTCTTAAAGATCCATTTTTTTTATTGTGTAAGTTTTTCTTTCCTTCTCTTTCTCTACCAATATTCATTTTAACCCTTCAATTTCATTACTCAAAATTATTGTATTCTTACGTATATGTTTTTCTATTTAATATAACCATTTTTGATAAAGTTGCATTTAGAAATTATGGTCCAGATCATATCCTGGTGATCTTTGAAAATACCCCTTGGTAAGTTATCTGTATATGTGCTTATTTATTTTTTAGAATAAAATATTTTAAAAAAGAAACCTGTTTTATAGTGTTATTTTTTAATTTAAACTATTGTGTAAGGCTAACGCAGAATGGGTAGGTCTTCTCTCTTTTGGTAAAGAAGTAAACGTTTTTTGTCACTTCAAGTTCCATTTTGCTTAAGAGGAAGAACTTTGGAGTCCAATATTACACTGTTTCAACCCCAGCTCATCCACTAAATATGAGACTTGGGCATATCATCTCATCACTGGGTTTTGTTGTTTTTCATCTGCAGTATGGGCAGAAAAATAATTACTTCACACATTTGTTATGAAGATTAATAATTAAAGTTATGAACAATGCTTAGTATACTTCCTGGCCCACAATGAGGCTATTTAAAATACAGCTGTTATTTTTATTTTAATAATAGCTATTGTCGAGAAATAAATTACCAGCGATTTATGGTGTCTTTATAGATAGTGTCCACTTTATTCACACAAAATCTAGAGAAGTAGGAAGAACAGTAATTCCTAAGCCCATTCACAGATGAGAAACCTGAGACTCATTCTGGGAAGTGGTCTGTTCAAGTTCAGGCAAATAATTAGCATTACAGTCAGAACTTGAACTGAAATCATTTGACTGCAATCTTGTGTTTTTACTTCAACTTACTGTATTTTAGTGTATTAATTTGTCTTTTGCATTAATACACTAAAGGTACTTGGGGGAAAAAAACACACACACTCAAATGAGATATGTAAGAACACTAAAAAAGTAATTGTAAACCTGAGGTCAAGGGAACAAGCTCTAAAGAACACTACACAGATTCAGAGAAACGAAGGGGCAAGGTCTAGTGACTTCTCTCTGAGGCAAGCAAGGGAGGACATGAAATGCAGGGACAAGAGGTCAAGTTTAAAATAATAAATTCCTGTGAGGCTGATTCTTCATTATTACTGTTACTTGAACAAAGATGCACAGCTGTTAGTTGGACCTTTGGCCCAAACCACAAGCTTCTTTGTATGTCTGCTGTAAATTTCACTAAAAAAGCTGTTCTTAAGTAACATTTTTAAAAGAATAAATGTGGGGGAAAATGACATCGAATAGAGCTCAAATTTGTTCTTAAGTCTGTTGGATTAGTAACTCTGCATCTTCAGCTCCCTATTTTTTTTATACCAAAATATTAACATTAGAAGGAAACAACAAAAAAGACTTGCTACAGATAGGAAATATCAGCCAATGGCATTCCATTTTGTAAGGGCCCCCTGCTGTCTCACTCAAAGAGAATTGCTGTGAGTTGGAAAGAAGGAAGAATTAGCTGTCATATTTAATATCAGACCCTCTATCAAGAGCATCCCATATTTTAGGCAATGCAATTCTTACAAAAACCTTGTGAAGTAGATGATATTTTCCCCATAAAAGAGTTGGCAAACTATGGTTTACTGACCAAATTCAGCCTGCTACCTGTTTTTGTAAATCAAGTTTTATTAGAACACAGCGACTCTCATACACTTATGTCTCTTCTATTGCTGTTTTTAAGTTCATACACCGGCTGAGTTGAGTAGGTGCAAAAGGGAAGAAATGGCCAGCAGAGCCCAACAAAATAAGATTGCAGAGCCCTGGATAAGGAAACTGAGACTCAGTGAGAAGAAATGTCATCTTCAAGGTCAAATAGCTTTTGGTCTTTTAAAGATAGAGATTGACCTCGGATTTTCAGTTTGATACGAGATAAAACCCAGACTTCTCCAGGGCAAGCAAGATGCACTTCTTAAAAGGTACCATTTCACACACATTGGGGAACATAATTTCATCATAGAGAAAATGGGTACTAAATGGGGAAAATTTGCAGTTCAAAATGTGAAGAGCTGCTGAGAGAAGAAGGTTCCCTCCTACTTGTCAGTACCCTTAACTTACGAAGAGAAAATTAAATGAGGGAAGATTAGTAGTTACATTCTGTGAACTAGGAAAGAAACATATATGTGTGTGTAATATCTTTCAGTGTCAAGTATTAAAAGTTTTGGTTCTTTGTTCAAAAATGTGTTTCCTCTCATAGGATTTCCTTTTATATATGATGCCTCTTTGAGGATTTTGAAAAAGAATTTCCTATTGCCCTGCCCAGGCCGAAGGAGTGAAGAATAGTTGCTGACTTCTGCCCTCAGGCTGATAAGGAGGAAGAGGGCATGGTTAGCAAGAGGAAACATCTGTGCATAGATATGTGAACTTGTGAACCAAGGCGGGGGTCTTTTAAAATATCCCTGTTAATATTTGTGCTGTATTACCACATAATCCCCCATGAGTTTGGGGTTTTCAGATTTTTCACCCCACCAGATCATAAAGCCAAAAAGTCATGATATTATCAAGAAAGTTAAGAAAGCAGTATGGTATAGTGGGAAAACTCACAGTCGTGCTCACAAAAACATGGATTCAAGCTCTGCTTCTGTACCAAAGATCCATCTGATTGAAACCCCAGTTTCTTTATTTGAAAATGGGACAAATATTGCCCCCACCTGCCCATAGGATTATTGTAAGGATTATAACAGACAAAGCATATGAACATGCTTTTAAATTATTAGAGACTATGTAAAGTAAAAGTTATCAGTATCACCAAGATGATGATGATGATGGTGGTGGGATGATGATGACGTTGAAAATGATAATGGCACAGATGACTAGCCCAGGACATTTTTGAAAGAGAAAGAGGGTGCTGTTAATGATTACCTTAGGGCAATACTTAAACCAGAATGGTTCCCAGCAAACTAGATATATGGTCCCAGCCACATTTCTTTTTTTTTTTTTTTGAATTTTATTTATTTATTTATTCTTTTATACAGCAGGTTCTTACTAGTTATATGTTTTATACATATTAGTGTGTATATGTCAATCCCAATCAGCCACATTTCTTAAGTTTCTAACTTTGCATCATGCTTAATTTCTGAGCATCAAACTTCAGTCTGTGGTGAGAGAGGGAGAATTTATATCATTTGAGTAAAATGGTTCATACAAGGAAGTCCTAACTTGGAAAGAGAGTGGAAGAGAAGGACAAGTGGAGGGATGGGTCCTAAAGTCCTCCCATTGTTGGTCTCTTACTACAGAGTCACTGCTGATTAGTTATCTCTACCTGTATGTCCCTCAGGCCCCTCAAAATCAATTGTCTCAAACCAGATTTCCTTTCCCACAAACTCCTACCTCTTTTAAGTACCTCTTTCTTACTTTGGAAGTTGCACCAAAGTACACTTGTTCATTAATTGTGCTGTATTTTTCTGGCAGAAAATGTTACTTTTATCATCTAAAACTCATTCACATCAGGTCCCGCATTTTCAAGCCCACTTCCACTGATATCTTAGTTATTACAATAGCCTTTATCTTGTTTCTCTGCTTCCAGCCCCCACCCTTCCATCTTCCTTGACTTCTTTGTCTCCTACACTTCCTTTAAAGCTTTTGAGCTTAATAATTCCCCATCATTTTCTCTCCCATACTCTCACAGGGCGGTCTAACAGGTACTAATATTGCAGCACTTAACTCTGTGTACTGTAACTGAATGTTTGCCGCACTTTCACATACTACACTAGAGAACAGAAGGTATTTGAAACTAATACTGTGAATTGCACAGTGTGTGGCACAGCATTTAGACTCGGTAACTTAATAGTAGTTTCAGTGTGCATAGTTTTATGTGTTTACTATCTGCCCATCAACATGTAGATGCTTTGAAGCCCCACCATTTGCACAAAAAAAGTGCAAATATTCTTGAGGGGCCACTTCCCCTTCTCTAGAGTTTGGTCATGCTGAAAATCTTGATGTCTTTATTTTTAACTTTTTCAATTTGTGCATATGGGGATTATCATATCTGCTACGACAGGTCTGATTTCCAAAAGCACATTGCATGCTATAAACCACTACTGCCATGGGAGATCTTTGATATCTAGCTCAGTGGATCGCAAACTCATTTATAATGCTCTTAGATATCAGGGTCTCTTTATGGAATTCTGTGATATAATGATTATATCATATATTTAAATTTATCATGTAAAATAAAGTATTTACTATTAGAAAATGTGATGATACATGAATGCAACATGAAAGGCATATTGTTTTAATAGGATCTAGGGAGAAGTTAGTTGGAGGTCATCTTTTCAACAAAGCTTTTAGCATTTTGGTTTTTGTTGCTGTTAATGCTTACTTACTCTATGTGCATTCAGTTTGTCTTTTGTTGATACTTCACAGGTGCTAACCTTATTATAAAGAAGGGAAGAAGATCTCATAACTGAGAAAATGCTAAGAATTAACCTAGCTTTCTCTGCAAATTTGGAAAAGATTTATACGGCTGAATACGTTCCCCCTATATTCCCCAGAAATATTTGTTTGGACCAGAATCTTTATTTTAAAAGATAGGAAAATTTTTAAAAATAAGAATTATTTCACGATTCCCACACACTAAGGAACTGAGAATTGAATTTTATGTCATACTTAGAACAAAATTCTGGCTTAGTTTGTTTTATTTTCTTTTCTCCAAAGTTGAAAAGACCAGAGACGACACCTAGAGACTTTGGGAAAATAAGCAAGAGCGATATTATCTAGCTACAAAGAGGGGCATTATTAGCCAGCCATGTAGAGCACTAGAAATAGAATGACTTAAGTTGTTGGCACAGGACAGTATGACTAAGGTTACCAGAGGATATGACAGGGAGGGGCTCTACATTTCTGGAAGTATGTTTAATGTGAAAAGGAAAGCTGATTCTTAGGTCACGAATGGGTTACCTTGTATTGTGGTGAAATCTTGATATGCTGCAAAACAGAAGGACCAATGATTTTGAAGAACTCATGGTGTGGAGTCAGAGAGGTAGGGTTGAACCCCAGCTCTGCTCCTTACAAGCTGCTGAGTTATATTAAACAAGTCAATTAACTGTTGCCAGTCCCAGTGTTATATTTAAGTGATAATAATAATAACGGTCTAAAAATACATATACATGCATGTTTTTAGGATCAAATGTATAAAAACTGCTTTTATCTAAAAAATGTTGATACCTACTTAAATGTTGACACCAACAAACATAGGATGAGTAATGAGTTATATGGTTGATTTTATTTTAATGCTAAATTTTTACACATAAAAATTCTGTAAAGAAGGTCAGTATTTAACGATATGCTAAACCCATCTAAGAAACCAGACCCTTGGTATGTAGACTAGGCTGAATCTAAGCACTAAAAGTTTCCAGACATATCTCTTAATTATAGAAAAGTCACAACTAGTGTTAATGCTTTCATCAGAACAATATCTTCATGTTATGTCCTTTATTACAGTCTTTTCTTCGAGTAGTCTGAAAATCCTTTTTGTTGAAACTTAGGTCAATATAGCTATTGTGTATTCTTCCACTGTCCTCCTTTAATGTGCTGTTCAAATTGCCACCAGCTCAAGAAATCATCAAACAGCAGAGAAGGCTTACTACACACACTAACATTTCCAGTGCTACTGTTTAATGGTTTTGTATTTGTTATCCGTGTTCTTCTAAGTTAAATGGTCTAACTTCACCTTGAATACCTTTCCTGCAACTGGTATATGTGTGTAAACAGGAAGAAAAGAAATAATTTTTAATCTTAATCTAATTGTGTTGTTGCTTTTATTGTGTTTTCTCTTCCTCAAGTTTAAAGATACTCAATGAGTAAAGAATAAACATTTTTGAGGCTTCTATCCCTTGAAGAAGAAGGAGAAATTGGACTTTCTTTTTAGGAATGAGCTCTGGGTTTTCAAAACAAGTTTCAGTGGAAGCAAATGTTAAGCAGTGATGAGCACAGGTTTAAAAGACACAAGACCTATTTTGGCTCTAACTTGTGTAAGATGCATTGCTCTGTTCACATGACTTGATCCTATGAATTGCAGCTGCATGATTACTAATACCAACTTCACTGATATGTAAGATTTGAAAATGTTTCATAAATCATCAAGCACTATGCAAACATTAGTTATTATTGTTACTACTTTTTTATTACTTCTATAGGGAAAAGAGTGCTGGAAGTTATAACTAAGACTTCTAGTTATTTTACAATTCCATAAATAATGGTGTGAAAAACCTTAAATGCTAAGATTAAGGATGCTAATATCATATTAGGAGTATATATATATGTATATATATATATATGTTTATATACATATATGACTATAATATTTATTTATTTATTTATTTATATTCAGAGTAAATAATATGGTCCCTAAAATTGGCCACAACTGTAAACACAACCACCATTAGTGCTACAAAGTACACATCAACCCAGCATGTGAAAGAACTGTATTGAATAAAATCTTCTAGCTACATAATACCTAGAGACTGCTGTGTTAACACACACACACACACACACACATACACACACACATGCACGGATGGCATTAAAAAGCAAAGGAAGTGAAGATGCTAGTGAGTTCATATGAGGATGAAATTTCCTCCAACACCTGGGGGTAGGTTAAGCAGTGGGGAGTCTAGTGTCTTCTTAGGTCTATAGCCTGAGGCCTGAACTACTCTCAGAGGTTCCCCTTAATTCAGGAAAAATTTAAGTGCAAAAGACCAGATTCCAAGTCAACATTTGTCTCTGTTGTGGGAATATTTTCAGAACAATCTATTCTCCTTTCTTCTTGCCCAATGCAGATAATGAAGTTTGCTTCTGAAATCCCCAAAGGCCCCAGATAGCTTGGCCCTGGGCCCACATGTGGAGTGTGGCACTGGCCATACAGTGACTAGCTGGCCCCCCCACCCAGGTGGTGAGGTCCAACATTCCTCAGGACTGTGTGGGCACAGGAAGTGGGATAATTCTTTGCTACACAGAGTGTTCTGTGCACTGCAGGTTGTTTGGTTTTGTTTTGTTTTGTTTTGTTTTTGTTTGTTTGCCTGTGCTGTGCAGCATGTAGGATCCTAGTTCCTCAACCAGGAATCAAAACCTCGCCCCCTTCAGTGGAAGCATGGAATCTTAACTACAGGACTGCCAGAGGATTCCCCATGTTGTTGTACTTCTTTCTCCCAATGTGAAATTCTACTAAAGTCTGACAATGAATTTATAAAAATTTGTTCACATATTTCCAAATACTTCCTAGGGAAGAATTACCACCCATGTTGAGAGCCTCTGGGCTAAAAGCAAGCTGTTGATGAGGTTGGACTCTTAAGAGGAATCCGAGAACCTGTTTCTCTTATCTGAACTGAGTACAGTCTTAGACCTAGAAGGCAAATAAGGTTTCAATGGTCAAAGTATGAAGGACTATGCAGTGGACATCTAACATTTTTTTTGGTTGCCCAGAACTTAAATCCTTTACTCATGTTTACATAACCCCTGTCTGTCACCACAGTTTAATAGGGGTGCAGATTTAACTCTCTTAGCTCCCAGGGAAATGGTGGTTAAGGTCTGTAGATTCACTCATCAGCCCAGAAATGTGTATGTGGGGTTAGTGATGGGAGTAAAGAATTTTATTTTCTGATGGGCATCAGGCTTAGCAGGAAT
>NW_006770161.1:2269266-2281138 GCF_000442215.2 Lipotes vexillifer
GCAGGAATGTCAAATTACTAGGAGTAGCCCGCACAGTGGTGAGGGTCCTGCATGTAATGTGGGCAGCAAGGGATACTGCATTCAGGTTCTCCCTAGACTAGTTCTATTCTTCTGTTTGCACTGTGGTTCTGGCTAATAAGTCTCTCCTCATTTCTGTCATTTTCTGAGTTTGATTCTCTAGCCTTCCTGGAAATTTATGAATCTCTCCCCATCTTTTTAGTAAATACTTCTTTTTCTGCTTAAAGTACCTCTAGTTGCTTTGTGTTATAGATTGCATGTTTGTGCACCCCCTCAAATCCATGTGTTGAAACCCTAACTCTGAGCCGATGGTATTAAGAGTTTGGACCTTTGGGAGGCAATTAGGTCATGAGGGTGGAGTCCCCATGAGTGGGATTAGTGCCCTTATGAGAAGAGATACCTGAGAACTTTATTCCCCTCTCTCTGCATTCAGCCATGTGAGGGTACAACTAGAAGACTGCCATTAGCAGAACAGAAAGATGACCCTCCTTGGACACTGGATCTGCACATAACTTGACCTTGGACGTTCTAGCTTCTGGTGCTTTTGAGAAATAAATGTTTATTGTTTAAGACACTCAGGCTATGGTATTCTGTTAAAGCAGACCGAACTAACTGCATTATATCAACCTAAATCTTCGAGTGATATGAATGGTTGACTATTTCTAAATCACTGAAGAGGATTCAGCACAGTATCCTGTACATGATGGACCACACATGCTGGGGATTAATAGGTTTGTTCTACAGAGTTAATACTTCTATTCATTCAGTAAGCATTGGCTGTGTACCAATATTTGTCAGGTACTATGCTAGGTTCTGGGAATACAGAAATGATCTAGACCCAATTCATGTGAAGTTCTCACTAGTTCTTAAAGTTGAGGGGAATACATAAATATTTACATTCACATGTTAGTGCTAAGACAGAGGTACGGCTCAGAGTTTTTATATATTGTGAATCCTAGTCTTTTGTTTGCTATATGTATTGCAAATATATTCTAGTTAATGACTCTTCTTTTCCCATTTTCATGGTGTCTCTGAAATAGAATTCTTTTTATTATAATCTGTGTTTCTGTGTCATGTATAAAATATCATCCTTCTGAAATTCAGGTTTATTAAAATGCTTACCTATATATATTTTTTTTCTCAGGGTTTTATGTTTTCTATTAGTTTTTAAAAAATTAATTTAGCAAACATTTTTCTTGAATCTATTGAAGTGATTTTATGGTTTATCTCCTTTAATGAGTTAATGAGGTGAATTACTTTAAATATTTTCTAATATTAAGCCATGCCAGCATTCCTGGAATATACCCAAGCAGTACTGACTTGGCTCGTATGTTGCTGAAATCAGTTTGCTAATATATTTTTTAAAATTTTTACCTCTACATTCATAAATGAGATTGCCGTATAATTTTTATCATTTGCCTTTGTCCAGTTTGACACCAAGATTCTCAGCCTTATAAAGTAAATTCAGGTGGATTACCTATTTGCCAGTTCTCTGGAGCATTTTGTGTAAGTTTGGAATTAACTCTTCCAAATCTTGACTGTTTGTTGAAAATTGCCTATAATACCTTCTGAGCAGGGTGCCAATTTTTGGCAGTTATATTTAGCCACTTTTTTCTTGATAATCACTCAAGATGTATCTTTGATGTAACAGTCATGCATTTTAAATTAAAAAAAATACATTAATTACACCATTCATTCTTCTATGGTCCCATACACACACTATTCTTATTTCTCCTTCTAATTCTTCTCTTGACAGTCTTTCCTCTTTATGTCCCTTCCAGGCATAGCTATTTTGTATACCTGTCTGAAGTGATTCTGTCCCAATTTGCTTTTCTAGAGAAGTTTAAAGGACCCTAGAGAATAGAGCATACCAGGGTTCAGGAAATGGCCCCTCAATATTCTCAAGGCACAGAATGCTCCTGTCTTTCTCAAACGCCCACTTATTCAACTCCTGAGTCCCTTGGAGGGATGTAAGTTCTCTTCTGAAAAATCATTTGCCAAGCGTTTAAAGAATACTCACCATGTGCCAGGCTGAGAGCCGGGATTCAGGATGAGTAAAACAAGGTCCACACCCTCTGCCCTCCCCAACGAGGTTTCATCGTCTTTTTAGGAGATGGACATTTTATAAAGAAACAATTAGAGCAATGCAATAAACGTAGAGATAAAACCAAGGAACCTAGCAAAGGCAATCTATATCTAAATGCCCAGGGATGAGAGGGCACCACTGAAGTCAATAAGTTCCTCTAGATCTTGGTTGAACAACTATTTGCCTAGGAGCATCCCGTTTTTAGCACTTCAAGTCTCAAAATCTAGGAAACTCCTCAGTCCCTGATAAACCAGTTCAACTGGTCACCATATCTAGACCCTGAGTTCCTAGCGCTGTACCTGGACAGAGAGAAAATCAAAAGTGTGTATTTAGTTAGTTGACATATAACCCAAATAACCAAAAACATTGATTTTCACCAGGTATAGGGAGCAGGGATAGCAGGGCAGTCAGAGGAATAATGCCTTCAGGGGCAGGAGAGAACACAGCTGTGGTTTGGAATTACAAGTCATCCCTTGTGATGAAAGTACAATGCTTACAGGGAAAGGATGGGTGATAAGATTGCTGAAATAGGTAATGGCCAGATATTAAAAGTCATGTTGAGGAGAGTGGGCTTTATTTGACCCTTGGTCAGTATGAGATGATTAATAGGGAGGCATTAAGAAAGTTGGCTCTGGAATAACAAGAGCACGATAGCGAAGCATCTGAATTGCTTCACACCATCATATATACAAGGTTTTTACTGCTATGGGGCAGACTTGTCTGCATCTTTATTATCAAGACCCAGTGTCCTGCAGAAGAGAAAGCCTCAAATTCTTGCATCCTCATCAAAGTGGGCTACACATTCACTGTGTGTCCCCAGGTAAGTATCTAAAATTCTTTCAGCCTTGGTACCATCCTCTCTAAAAGAGAAAGTGATACTAACTGTACAGATTTTGTCAGGAACCAGAGAAAATGCCAGTGGGAGAGCTATAGAAAATGTCAAGCAACCAGAAAATCTGGGTTTGGATTTTGTAGCTGGAATGATTGGATGGCTAAGTGTGTAAGAGAAAACTGCTGAAAAAGAAAGAAGGAACTGAACTCATCAGCGATTGAAGTTACCCCTAAATTGTCTGTGCAACTTCAGCAAGGCTGCACAACAGGCCTTAAACTTGAGATAACTCAGTAATAGCATAGCTCAGCACACTTAAAGTTAGCTGCATATAATTTGTACATGAAATGGATCAGTCTGTGATCTCAATGCAAAGGAGAGCTATATTTAACTTGACATAGAAGGGAAGCTAACTTACAAAAGAGTTAACAACCATGAGGCTGATATAGCATTTTTAATTAAATGCCACCTAGCATCACCTTTCTCAGTTAATTCCAACAAGAGACCTCATATTTCCCTGTGAGGGCCTTAATCCCCCTGGCTCCTAGCACTGTGAACACTCCATTGTTTCTATCTGAACTGAGATACCAATTGTTGGTCCATGGGGACTGAAGGTGCCATTCCCACCTGCATATCTCCAAAATGTGCCATCACCTACATCCTCCCATTTGTAAGAGATCTGGTCCCAGCACTGTAAGTAGGGCTGTAATCATGGCCTATTTGTCGAGAAATGCTGCATCACTTTGGTTTATCTAATCTATCATTTTATTAGGATGAGGTCAGAAATTACAACCTTGCCTGTACATAGAGCTCACTCAGAGTAGCATGAACTTATGGCCCATAGACTTCATAATGGTTTAGGACCCTTGTGTCTTTGTTTCCAGTCTCAGGACTGCTGCTAACTGCTGGTGTGACCCTGGGTAAGTCCCTTGAACACTGAGCCTGAACCTCAGTTTTCCATCTGTGAAGTAGAGGACAGTAATTTTACTTGTTTCACCCAGCTGTTGAGCTGAAAATAAAAGAAATAATGGTAAATGTACTTTTGTAAACTACAATTGCTACCAGGAATACAAGACTTTAGAAAAGATTAATTAAAGTGCCAGATTTTGAATCAAAATTTAAACTCTGGCTTTCTACCTACAGGTTGGATGGTAATGTATGAGATAGCATCATTATCTTGGAGTAGTTAAAAGTTTGGCACTGGAGCCTGAATGCAAATCCTAGGGCTACAATTTACTAGCCATGTGTGTGGCCTTAGGCAGGTCTCTCAAATACTCTATGCTTCAATTTCCTCATCTGTTTAATGCTGATGATATTAATTGATTATAATATTGACAAACTTATTATTAAGTATTAACTGAGTTTATGTTATGGAGTTGATATGAAGATTAACTGAGTTAAAAATCTATAAAGCTCTTTGATCAGAATCTGGCACTGAAAACCCCTCAATCCATGTGAGTCAGTATATTTATTTCAGTTACATTTTCTGAAATGAAAAGGATTAAGATACCTGTGACTACAACATAAAATAATGAGAAGCCCAAGATGGCAGCATACGAAGACCCTGAACCCACCTCTTCCCACTGACACATAGAATCTACACCTGCATATAGAGAAGTCCTTCCTGAAGAAGACCTGAGGGCTGATTGAACAGCTTCTTCACATAGAGGGAGGGACCACATAGAAACTGGTAGGAAAGATGAAGATGCAGTATTCATGGAAATCCCACCCCCAACTCAGAGAACTGTTATAAGGAGGGATATCACTGAGAGGCCTGAACTCAGAATTACCTTCCCTGGGACCCAGAAAAAAACACAGCAGTTTAAATGGCACCTAGACTACATGGGAAGAAAATCCAATCACTAATCTTAGAGCATCAGCATAAAATAATGAATTTTAAAAACTCTGCCAACTTTAAAAAGTAATTCAAATATTACTGGTATGTGGGTGTGTGTGAATAAATATTGGTGAAGGGCATTGTTGCTCTGAAAGGTGGAACTCCTGAAGCTGGAGTCTCTCTCTCTTTCTCTCTCTCTCTCTCTCTCTCTCTCTCTCTCTCTCACACACACACACACACACACACACACACACACACGTGTGGATACCACACTCAGACATAGACACATATACCTGCACACACACATACATATTTACACACATCCAAATGCACTAGATTTCTAATCATTCTCAGGGCAGAATTTGTTTCCTTTAGTCAATTTTAAACCTGAAAGTATAAAAACCAGAGTCTTACAGAAAATTAACAACTTTGTTTTCAGGAAGTCCCCTATCCCCCAAAGATCATTAATTTTCAAGTCATGAGCCATTAATCTTGAACAAGACTAGTCTCTTGTCCCTTTTGGGTACTCAGTTACCTCAACTCTAAGAGGAAAACTTGGGCTATATTTGGGATGGTGGTTACTTGAGGTGAGGTGAAATGAGAAAATGATTCAAGAGGAATTCTTACAGTTTATTCTTACAAAATGTCTAATAAAAGTGAGAAATTATTATTTTGATTATTTTGCTCATTAAAGATACTGAAGATTGAGTAACCACGAGAAATGCATGGAAGCTCCTGATGTTTATAAGGGCACATCTGTCTGCCTTCTCTAGTGGAGTCTACATTTTTACTGTGCAGAGATACTGACATATTCTCTGATAATACCTTTTGCACCTAGTTGCTCCCCTGTATTCTGACAAGTGTTGAATCAATAATGGAATAATCACAAAGAACTCTAATGCTGGCCTCTTTACAATCCAACTGCACAATGACAAGGGTTTCATAGCTAGAATCCCTTTGAACCCACTCTCCAAATAGGTGACACTCCAGCCTTTATGAGACAGAAATCGAATCATACAGTCCTGCTTAAAAATTCCCTTGAGCTCCCTAATGTGTAAAAGAAAAAAAAAAAAGGGTCAAATTCCTAAGCATGATATTCAACACTCATAGCATATTCCATCTTCTCCCTACCTTTCCTTCTCTCCCTACTTTTTTTGTGTGCCACAAAAGTATACTGATCCACCGAGTTCTAGAAAATGTGCCATGCTCTCTCTAAGCCTTGCAGTATTTCATGCTCTTCCTCATGCCTGAAATTCTCTTATCATTCTTAAATGCATCCCTACCAAACAAACTCCAGTTTAACATTCAAAGCTCACACATCTGCTCTCCTTGTCAGCCCCAGGCAGCATTTCATAGCCCTGTCTCTGCAGGCACCCATCACACCTCATGGAGTGATCTGTTTATGTGTGAGTGTTCCCATGGCAGAAAGCATACTCATCTCTTATCTCCAGTACCCACCACAGCATTTGGAAACAGAGGACATGCTCAATATGTGTGGGGGGCAGAAATAGAAGAAAAGATTTTGCCTTTTCCAGGCGTAGCACAGGAGATGTTCACAGTAGGGAACCTGGGAAGGCATTTCCCATGGATCTCTCACAATGACCCCTTAGGAAAAGAAGGAAAAAAAGAGGTACTACTAACAGTTTGAACTTCTCAAATGTGCCCAGCCCTCAAGAGCTTATTTCCTGTGAGATTTTGTCTCTATGGAGCTGAATTGGATTTTGTCGAATAGTAATTTGTCACATGTGTAATAGGTGGAGGTAGGTGATTGATGTGGAATTTTGAAAAATAACTCTAACATGTCAGAAGGACAAAAAGATTAGTGAGAATTATTATTTATAGTAGTAGATGTGGCTTTGCATTTACCCAGCCAGATCAAAAGCCTTATGTAAAGGGAACTACCTCATACCTAGATCCTTCCCTAACTAAATATTATTGCCAGTAAGGCCAGTATAGTCAAAACAGCCCAATTGTGTTAATTTCAGGCTATTCCATCTGCTTCCTTTAATACTTCAGAACATTTTTTGCTATACTGGTTTATAAAAAAATGTGACTCTGAATATTATAAAGTCTTTATATCACTAGAAACACAAATTTCCAAAGAATATAAATATACCTTTCCCCAGTTCTTTTGTTTGTTTGTGTGTTTCTGTTTCTTAAGTTATTTTTAATAAGCCTGTGAGGGGCTTCCCTGGTGGTGCAGTGGTTGAGAGTCTGCTGCTGATGCAGAGGACACAGGTTCATGCCCCAGTCCAGGAAGATGCCACATGCCGCAGAGTGGCTGGGCCCGTGAGCCATGGCCGCTGAGCCTGCACGTCCAGAGCCTGTTCTCTGCAACGGGAGAGGCCACAACAGTGGGAGGCCTGCGTACTGCAAAAGAAAAGAAAAAGAAAAAAAAAAGAAAAAAAAAAAGAAAAAAAAAGCCTGTGAGTTATCGTCATGGACTGAATTGTGCTCCCATCTGAAATTTGCATGGTCAATCGCTAATCCTCAATGTAACATGGAGGCCTTTAAGGAGGTGATTAAATGAAGTCATAGGGTAGAGCCCTCATCCAATGGGAATGGTGCCTTCTAAGAAGAGAAGATGCTAGAGCTCTCTCTCTACATGCACAAGGAGGAAAGTCCATGTAAGGACACAAGGAGAAGGCAGCCGTCTGCATACGAGGAGGAGAGGCTTCACCAAAAACCAGCTCTGAAGGCACCTTGATCTGGACTTCTAGAAATGTGAGAAAATATGTTTTTGTTGTTTAGCATACCCAACCTGTGGTATTCTTTTATGGTAGCCTGAGCAGACTAACACAGTTACATGCAATGACATACACAGGTTTAAATGGGCATTGCAATAATTCTTAGCATATGTATGTGCTCAGGTAACCCCTCCCTAATCAGGACAGAGAGCATCTGCAACCACTCAGAACGTTTCCTGCTGCCACCTCCCAAGAAAAGCTGACCTATACCTCTCAACCTACCACTGATCTGGTTTCTATCACCATAGATTAAGGATTTCCTATAATAGAATGAAATCTTACAAAATGTACTGTTTTTTGGCCTGAATTTATTATCTCAATATGATCATTTTGAGATTTATACATGCCATTACATGTGCCAGTTACATATATATGTATATACGTATATATAAATATATACGTATATACATATCTATGTATATACATAGATATATATATGTATATACATAGATATATATATGTATATACATAGATATATGTATATACATGTATATGTATATACATAGATATAAATATATGTATATACATATACATGTATATACATATATACATGTATATGTATATTATATATTATGTAATATATTGTATATAAATTATATATTGCTGGGTGGTATTTCATTATATAAATATATCACAATTTATATATCCTTTATCCTGTTATTGAATATTGGAGGGGTTTTTCTTTCCTATTGTAAATAAAGCCACTCTGAACATTCTCATAAATGTCTCCTTGTAGCCTATGTTTTCAATTCTCTTGGGTAAATATCTGGAGTGGAATACTCTGATCATTGGATGGTTGTATATTTAACTTTGTAAGAAACTTCCAAGAGTTTTTCAAAGTGTCTGTGCTATTTTACACTCTCAACAGCAATGTATAAGAATTCTGACTGTGCTTCATAACATCAGCAAAATTTTGGTGTAGTAGTTGTAGCTTTTTCTATGTATGGTAACTTATTGTGGTTTAAATGTTCATTTTTTTAATGCCTAATGATATTCAGCTCTTAAAAAATCTTTTAAAATGTGTTTATTGGCCTTTATATATCTTCCTTTTTAATTGATTTTTAATTATAGAAATTCTTTATTCTGGAAAAAAAAAATCTTTTCTCAGAGATCTATGAAAATGATGTTATCTCCCATTCTGTGCTCTGTTTTTTCATTTTATTGAGAGTCCTTTGATGAACTGAGGAGCTTAATTTTTATAAAGTCCAATTGGTTATTTTTTATTATATACTAGGTCTGTCCTCAAATAAACTTTTGCCTGCCTCTCAGTCACAAAGATGTTTCTCCTATGTTTTCTCCTAGAAACTTTATGATTTTAACTTTTAAATTTAGGTGTCTGATCCATTTAAATTAATTTTTGTATATAGTGTAAACCAGGGGTTGAGATTTATTTTATTCCATACATATATCCAATTGTTCTTGCATAATTTATTGAAAATAATTAATTTTCTTCATTGAATTGATATGTTACCATTTGATGAAAATTAATTGACTTGATAATCATGGCTGTATTTGAGGAAAATTAATCTGCTACAATGATTTATTTGTTTATCTTTATGCCAAGGTAACACAGTCTTGATCACTGAAGCTTTATGTTGAATTCCACTTTGTCCTTTTTCAAAATAGTCTTGGCAATTCTAAGTTTTGGCATGAAAATTTGGCCTACAAATTAATGCAACAAAATCCTATTGTAATTTACTTCATGCTGTGTAAAATCTATTGATCAATTTGGGAGGACTGACCCTGGAAAAATATTGATTCTTCAAAAGCATGAAAGTGTGTACTTCTGCATTTATTTAGATTTTAAAATTTATTTCAGCAATGTTTTATAGTTTTCACTAAGGTCTTATAAATCTTTTGCTAAGTTTATTTCTAAGTAATTTCTTACTGTATGCCATCGCAAAAGGTACATATGCCAGTTGTTTGGGGCAGATACTCCAGTACACTGGGGATGAATGGATATCCTTGTCTTGTCTTTGATCATGGTTTCACCATTAAATATGGTGTTAACCGTAGATTAATTACAGACGACCTTTGTCAGATTGAAAAATTCCCATTTTTTCTCTGTTTGCTGAGATTGATATTAACATGGGTTCTTTTTGCATTTATTGAGATGATAATGAACATTTTCCTTTTTTTTTTTGTTTTTGTCACTAATGTCAAAGTAGATTGATTTATTTTGTAACATTAAACCAACCTTGCTTGTGCTAGATAAAATGACTTGATTATGGTGTATTATCATTTTTGTATATTGTCAGAAATGATTTATTAATGATTATTTTGCTAAGGTTTTTTTTTGTCTATTCATTAGAGGTATCAGTGTTGAGTCTGTTTCTTGTAATGTGTTTCTCTGGTTTTGGTATTCTAGTAATTATGTCTCAGAAAAAGAGCTGTGAAATGCTTCCTTCTCCTCTATTTTCTGAAAGAATTTGTATAGTACTTTAAACATTTGCTGAATTTCACCTATGAAGACATTTATACCTGGAATTTCCTTTGTGGAAACATACTTAAATACAAGGTAACTGCCTCTAATAGGCTGTTCAGACCTTCTACTTCTACTTGAGGCAGTTTTGGTAATATGTGTCTTCAAGGAATTCTTCCATTTTATTTAAACTGAAGAGTTTAATGGCATAAAGTGTTTCATAGTCATCTTTCAGGATTGTTTTAGTATTGATAACATTCTTAATAATAGTATCTCCTTCATTCCTGATATTGGTAGTTTGTGTTTCATCTCTTTTCTTATTACTCTTATTTTTCTAGCTTCTTAATGTTTAAGCTTAGATTATTAATTTTAAAACTATGTTCCTTTCTAATAGAATCAGTTGAAACTATAGATTTCCCACTAACCAGTGCTCGGCTGTATCCACAAATTTGTATCTTTATTAAAAATATTCACTGTATAGTAGAAACAATTTTGCATTTATTATTTTAAAATTATATTTATTATTCATCTTTTTTTAGTAGTAATTTAATGCTAAATAAAACTAAATATTACAAATTATTTCTTTGATCCATGTGCTATTTTGAAGACTTTTCATTTAATTACCAAAATATCTATTTTCAGATATTTTAAATTGTTTTATACTACAATTTCATTACAGATAGACTATATAATTTAACATATTCAAAATTTTGTTGAGTTGTTTTATAGCCCAGGATATGGACTATCTTTGTGAATTTTTATAATACTTGAAAACACTGTGAATTCTACAGTTTTGGGGTAGTCTATAAATATCAATTAGTTCAAGTTAGTTCATAATGTTTTTTAGTTCTTTACGCCCTTAGTGATATTTTCTCTGCTCTATCAAATTCTGAGAGAGAAATGATAAAACCTCAAAATGCAATTGTTAACTTCTAAAAAGAATCTGGGGATTTGGTTTTATCAACTTTTTTTCATGCATTTTAAAGCTCTATTATTGGATGCATTTTAGGATTCTCCTATCTCCTAGAAAAATTATAAAATTATAATTATAAAATTATTCTTTTTATCACTGGTAACATTCCCTGTTTGAAAGTCTACATTATTGGATATTACTACAGCCACTCCAGCTTTCTTTTGATAAGTGTTAATAGAGTATATCTTTTTCATTCATTTTGCTTTTAACCTATTTATGTCTTTTTATTTAAAGTGTGTTTCATGTAAACA
Organism: Lipotes vexillifer; assembly: GCF_000442215.2. NCBI lineage: Eukaryota > Metazoa > Chordata > Mammalia > Artiodactyla > Lipotidae > Lipotes > Lipotes vexillifer. The sequence continues at coordinate 2,280,430 of NW_006770161.1, forward strand.
GCACACAATAAGATCTGTTTTTTATAATCTGTTAATTGATGACTTTCAGTGGAATGTTTAGTCCATTTATAAATAATCTGAATGTCAATATGACTGGATTTAAGCCTGTCATGTTATTTATTATTTGCCTCATCTGTTTTTATTTCTTTGTTGTATTTTATTTCACTTATGGACCACAGCCCTGTGATCTCTATTGCTAAGGCTGTAAAACATTTTAATATATTTTGTCTAGTTTTTGTCATTGTTGCTGCTTTTACAGGCAAAGAATAAATCCAATATTCATTATCCATCATAACAAAAATGGAAGTGCTTTCCTATTTGTTTTGAAGTTCAATTATGAATCTAATTTTCCAATGACTAATAAGTACTCCACAATCTTTGGGTTCTATGCCAGGAAGAGATGTGTTTTACATGCTGAGTTATCAACTATATGAGTAGATGTGGAAAAGAAACTTGGATTATGGACCAACTTTAGAGGAAGGAACCCTGAGAGCAAACAGGTCAGAGGTCAGAACAAGCAATGCACCTGGAATCCTGACTTCAGGCAAGCTTTCAACCCAAAACCAACTGTCACATACTTTTGAAATAGCTGACTTAGAAACTCAGTGCCAGGTACATGAAATACGATTGATACTGAAAGAAAAAAAAACAAAAACAAAAACACACATAGCAGCCAATTCAAGGAATCTTTCATCAGTAGAGGAAAGAG
>NW_006770161.1:2281148-2282627 GCF_000442215.2 Lipotes vexillifer
CTGGCATGAAGTCAAATGCTGACTGGCTGAGATTAGGGTACCTTAACTACATGCTTCCAGAAAGAAATCTTGTCAAGCGTGTTTGGAATTGTATTAATCATCCACTGCCTTGTAACAAATTACGCCAAAAACTTACCAGCTCATGACAGTAAACATTTATTACCTCACTCTACTTCTGTGGATCAGGAATCCGGGGAGCATTTTAGCTCAGTGGTTCTGGTTCAGGGTCCGTCATGAGATTGCTTTAACGTGTTGGCGAGGGCTACAGTCATCTGAGTGGTTGGCGGGCTTTAGTTTCTCCTTGACTGCTGGCCAGAGACCTCAGTTCTTCACCCCCTGGCCCTCTCCCTAGGCTACTAAGTATTTTTATGATATGGCAGCTGATTTCTCCCAAAGTGAGTGATACAGAGAGAAAGAGAAGTTGATGCCATTCTGCTTTTAATGACCTAGTCTCTGAATCGCACTCATCACTTTGGCCTTATTCTATTCATTGTTAAGTAAGTCATCAAGTCCAGCTCACTCTCAGGGGGACAGGTTTACACAAGGACGTTACTACCACGAGGCAGGGACCACTGGGGATCATCTTCAAGGCTGGCATCTACAGGAACTGTGGTATTAGTATTAAGGGTTTCCTGTTTTTATCTTTTTGGGGAGTAAGGTGGCTATGAGAACTGGAATTACAGAAAACCTCAATGCTAATGGAAGAAAGAGTTCTAGTGTGTGTAAAACTATTTAGCTATTTTATATCAGTGTCTAATCTCATCTCATTATCTGCACACAGGTTATCCTGACCTCTGAAACTATAGTTTAAGGGACATTTCTTTTGTAATTCCATGTAAATCACATATGTTTTTATTAAAAGCAAATATACTTGTCTCTTATGGAAAAGAAAGTACAAGTCCTCTTAAATCACCACACCCAGAGATAACCACTACTAATATTTTGATGAGCATTTCAGACATTATTATATCTACATAAACAAACTATATATTACATAATTTTATGTAATTTTACAATAATCCTGCACTTGTTTCTAAGCACCTGCATTTTTCACTTCATAATATGGTGTGAGCAATTTTCCATGTCAATAAATATAGCTCTATGCCATCATTTTTGGTGAATGCAGTGTATCCCATTGTATGGATGCTCTATAATTTATTCCAGTAGTCACTCATTAGTAGAATATTTAGGTTGTTTTATATTTATGTTTTTAGAGAAGCTGAATGTGCTATAGGGATGCCCAGCTTAACCCAAACCCAAAATACAGGGCATTAAATTTCCTGGTTTTATTTCCTTTTCCATAGGTTTTTAGATTTAGTGAAAATGTCAGTGTTTCAGAATTATTTGTGAAAGATGTAAAAGTTTTTTAAGGATTTCAAGAGGCCAGCGCTTGTAAGGGAACACGTGGTTCAGGAGGGCTTTCCTATTTTCTGGGTAAAGTTAACTTCATTAATTTTTATGAGAAGATTCACAGCTCAC
>NW_006770161.1:2282637-2291599 GCF_000442215.2 Lipotes vexillifer
TTCCATTCATCCTTAATATGACACAATGAAGACAGAGAGAAACATTAATCAGAATCACTGAGGAGATAATCTCCAAAGAGCAAGCTTTAGTGTAAAAACACATTAAGCAAGAACCAAACACCTAAGTCATGGCTGAACCTCCATTACCCCAAGCTCGTTTAATTCTCCTTATAAAAGTAAAAGAACATTACCCTTAGATCATGTAACTAGGGTGAACATATAATTTATAACCCAAATGGGGCACATTAAGGAGTGAAATAAGGTGTTATTAATCATTACCTGGTACAACTGACATAAACCAAAACGACGCCAGGCAAACTGGGACATATGGTCAACCCAAATATATCAATTAAGGAAACTAAGGTACAGATTGCTGAGATGACTCATCAGCATCCACAGCCATTAAATTAGCTGTGAATCAAAATCAGACCTCTCCTGGTCCAGGTCTTTTACTTTTTCATAGATTTCCAGGTCTCTGAATATCTTTGCCTGTTTGTTTTCTGGTTGGTGCCACTTCTAGGTGAGATGTCATGGATACAATTTTTTATTTGTTGAAAGTGCTTTCTTGGAGATATACTTCTATAGTATTGATGTATTTATTCTTACCCAAATACAACAAAGAATTATTAAATACTTGTTTACATTCTAGGTATCTTCATGAGCACCATTTTACTCAGGTTCCTGCAACTTAGGAATCTGCAGAGGGGTAGTTCATAGGTCTACCACTAGAGAGAGTGCTGGCCAAGATTTTGGGTCTATAGCCTGAAAGTTCCATGTTTTGAGAAGGAACAAGAATGAGATTTTTTTTATATGACCATAAGATCTTTTACCCCACTTCTGCCTCTAATTTTTACTAGTTATTATTATTATTCAGTTTTTTATTTAATTTTAACATCTATTGGAAACTTTGTTAATCTTTTTAAAAAATTTTCTTTTTTTATTAAAGTATAGTTAATTTACAATGTTGTGTTAGTTTCAGGCATACAACACAGTAATTCAGTTAAATACATATTCCGTTTCAGATTCTTTTCTCTTATAGGTTATTACAAAATATTAAATATAATTCCTTGTGCTATACAGTAGGTGTTTTTTGGTTATTTATTTTATATACAGGACTAGGTATATTTTAATCCCAAACTCCTAATTTAGGTTCTAGGGTAAAACCCCCAATATGATAAATTAGGAGTTTGGGATTAACATATCTGTGGGGTTTACCCCAGAACCTCCTACTCTTTCTTCATTTTATTCCCAAAGCTCCAATGTTTTCTTCAGTCGTTTAACTCATCATGTTATATTACAGTTGCCTATTACTGTTTCTGGTGCCACCCTTATCAATTATGATCTTATGAAGGTTAAGAACTACCTTACCAAGGTAACTACCTTACCTTACCAGTTCACTCTTTCTAGCACAAATTTGGTACTTGGTTAATGTTAAATAAATTAGTAAAATAATGAATGAGTACATGAACAAAATGAAAAAATATGATATGATCCAAGAGTAAATCTATATTTTGGGATGGCAGTCTTGATACAGGGTGCTTGTGATTGGGATATTAAATATGGATTTTAAAATTTCAAAGAAGGAACGTGTAGCCAGAGAAAATATAACAAATAGCTGACTTCTTAAGCTTATTTCCAACTTTAAATCAAAAGAAAGATAAAGGGATTATCTCATGTTCCTCAGAAAGGTAAATCATCAGTGTCAGCCAAAAAACACTGACTTGGGACAGATCATATTTTACATGTTAATGAGACGTATGTATAGGTCTGAGTATTGCTTATGTTTTTCTGGTATTTCTCGGAGATCTGAAGGAGGTAGGTATGATGCAGAAGAATAAATGACCTAACCTCACTTCATGAGTTTTTATTTAAAATTAAAAGACCATTAGATATGAGATTTCTTTTTTCGTTTTTTCATAATTACAAGACACTGTCAGGATTCTGGAGAATCTTGATTCTGTTGCCCAGGATAGTTTATACTCTCTACTTCACATCATCTACATCTATCCATGTACCTGTAATCAGATCAGTGTTTAATTAAAATATTAAATAGAACAGGGTTAAAGACAAAACCCTCAGATGCATCACTAGGGACCTTTGATGAGTCTGACATTGATTCATTAATTCTTTCCTTATGATTTATGCAATCACCTATGAATTAAATTATTACACTGCCATATAACCCACATTTCTATATCTTGAACATGATGGGACCATGAGATTTTTGTCACGTCTTCTAAAATCATTTAAAAATATGTATTTATTTCTGAGTGTAACAACCCTCTCAAAATGGTAATACATTTAGTTGCCCTGACCCATCTTCCATGAACCAGTGCTGTTTTTTAATTGACTAATGCCTTTTACACAAGTACCAATTCATTTAGTCATTTAACAAATTTTTATTTCTGATGAATCATCTGTGTCAAGCATTATGCTAAATACTTGTGTCTAATCACTAGCTTCAATACTTTGCATCTACCTATGGTAGTTTTAAAAAAATTAAGCAATATTTCCATGACTCTACTCTTCAGGAATCTAGTTCGCCCCCCCAGAATTCCAAGCTAGCCACTAACAATGACTCACTGATATCAACTTAAAAAAAAAAATCAGTATCATAAGTAACCAAGGGGAAAGGGGGAGGAGGGATAATTTGGGAGATTGGAATTGACATATACACACTTCTATATATAAAATAGATAACTACTAAGAACCTATTGTATAGCACAGGGAACTCTACTCAATACTCTGTAATGACCTATATGGGAAAAGAATCTATAAAACAGTGGATATATGTATATACATAACTGATTCACCTTGCTGTACAGCAGAAACTAACACAACATTGTAAATCAACTATACTCCAATAAAAATTAATTAAAAATAAAAAAATCAGTAACGTGTAATTTTTCTGGCACAGGCTAGACAACTGAAGTCAAGATCATCGAAAGCAATTCTCTGTTTAAATCCTTTCTAATGAGTTTCCCTCGCTTGCGATCTTGTTTTTCCATACTTTCTCCACTGAGGACCATCTACTAGTTCTTTGAGCCCTGCTATGACCTATCTAGATTCTCTTATAGCATATCCTCAGTTCTGTGTGCTAAACAGTTTCTCTTACTCTGTAAGCCATGTTTGACGTTTGGTATTATTGCAAATAGGAAAAGGGAAGAAAACCTAAGCCTCTATTGGTATTGTCATATTTTTATCTTCCTCACTGTCAGTGACATTGTGTCCCTCTCTGGCTTTTTATGGAATGAGTCACTTTTGTCCGTTATACTATGTGGGCAGAGTATTTCTGAAAAGCCACAGATCTTGCTTCTGTATCTCAACCCTTATGTCCTACTGCCAGTTACAGTTGTTTTAGCCACAAGTGGCATCTTGGTTTTTCATATCTACTGTGCTATACATTGATGGTCCTGCTGGAGTTAAAAATGATAGCCTCATACAAATGCTTAGTGATGAGATTATGTACATGAATCTTCAGAATCATTGGGCCATTCAATCTTAAATAAGTCTAAATAATGACCCGAAATCACATGTATTTCTATAATGCCCAACTCCATGATTTGGAGTTCTCTCTGCATGATTTTTGTCAATATTCCTTAGGAAAATTACCTGTTTTTGCTTTCAAATCCTGCTTTTGGTTACATGACAATGGTTTACTTAAAAAAATATTTTTCAAAATTACTATGCAAGAAAGCTTGGAGCCACATGCTCTGTAGTGAATATTGATTAAGTGCCTGCAACAACAACAATTAAGATATAAAACAAAGCCAAGAATGAGGACACATAAGGTTATTTTGTTTTTTGTGATTTTTTTTCCTTTCCTTTAATTTTTCTTTTCATATTCCCTCCTAGGAATCTTGTCTCCCCAGGAGAGAAAGTGCTTATTGTTGTAAGATCACTGAAAGAGTTAGAGAAGAAATAGGCTCTTTTGTTTTCACTCTATTCATCTTCTTTCCCTTTGCCAAAACAAACACATTTGCATTCTGAAGTCAACAGCACCAGTCAACTGTGCTTGCCATAGATTAACCTCTGTAAAACCTTTTTTTGAACACTTTGGAGGCTTTGATGGTAAAACTGAAAAATCCAAGCTGTCTTCCTTTAACCCACTTGGAACTGCTTGAAAACTGTGTTCCTGGAGTTAATGCATGCCAATTAGTCGCTTTTGGCTTATTGTCAGTTTCATCGGTGGCTGAATTTGTCAAATTTTGCACATCTTACATGACTTTCTGATGAAGTTTCTCTTAACTTGTTTCATGTTTATTTGGAGGTTCCACTTGAAATACTGCATTTTTATCCTCACAATACTCCTGCAATATAGCCAGGGAATGTATTTGCATTTGCATTTTTCAGATACTGAGACTGATATTTAATTGGGATAAGCAATTTACTCAGATCACAAGGCACCTGGAACATCAGGACTTCAAGTCAGGTCTTATGATTATTTGTCCTTTTCAGATTATTTCCTCAATTCAGTGTTAAATTAAAGAATACAATTAATGGGAACTTCTTATCATAAAATGTCTTTTCTGACTCTGCTTCCTCCTCAAGCCACCACTACATTTCCATTTTTCTCTATGTAAATATTTTCAAAAGGGTTGAGCAGTAGGAGATAGTATTGGGGCAAATATAGTAGTGGAAGCACAGTAGTTTTTAGATCTCCCAGAATTCAGCTCTCACCACCCCAAAATAAAACAATGAGAAAAACTAAGATAACATAATAAAAACCAATGAACAATTTCTACAATAAAACCAGGTGATTAAGTATCTTCACAAACCTCAGAAATATAAGTAGGTAGGGACAAGCCACCAACAGCTGTGAGATGGGTATTACACCAACATCTGTATGGCGGAAAGCAGAAAGAAGAAAAATGGGGCATTTAGAAGCCCCAAGAGCAGAAAAGCTGCAATATTGCCACAGGTATAGTTGCAGTTTGCATCACCAGGAAAATCTGCGTAATAGACATTTATTAGGGAGTGCTCTTAGGATCTATACCTGTGGAAGGGAGAAAATAGAAGCACTACTAAAGTAGAGCAGGGGAAAAAGTTCAGCTGTGATACAGTTCTGAAGATGGCTTCAGCACATCTCCTGGAGAGTTCTGGAGCTAGAATGGACTTCTGGCATTGACCCGAGATTGTGCTGCCTGGATGTTATTATACCTCTATATTGATCAGTCATTGACTGTGGACAAATCCTACAAGGATATAGGACCTTTGGTGAAGCAGATTTTTTTTTTCCAGCAGTAGCAATCCTTATAGAGGATCATCTTTTGGCAATACTCCCAGCAGATGGAATAATAAGGCTTTCATTCCTGGAAGGGAATTTGGTCAGCACATCACTGAGTCCATCAATGGCACTCATTGGAAAGTGGGAAGCTAGCAACCCAAACCAGGAGTAGGTTCTATACACTCTACCTTATGTGAAAATGCAAGGGAACTGCAGAAAGGTGCTGGAATGGTCTGAGACCCATGAAATTTTCTGAACAAACAATTCAAAGCTCTGTTCTAGGACAAAGCCCCATACTGAGAATTAACTTGTAGGGAGACTATAAATAGAGCAGAACAGGCAAAACAGGAAGAAGGAAAAGAAAATATCCAGAAATTTTTGAGTAGTTATCAGAAAGTTTGAAGCCATTTTTTTTTTTTTTTTTTTTTTTTTTGCAGTATGCGGGCCTCTCACTGCTGTGGCCTCTCCTGTTGCGGAGCACAGGCTCCGGACGTGCAGGCTCAGCGGCAATAGCTCATGGGCCCAGCTGCTCCGTGGCATGTGGGATCTTCCCAGACCAGGGCACGAACCCGTGTCCCCTGCATCGGCAGGCGGACTCTCAACCACTGCGCCACCAGGGAAGCCCTCTTATCCATTTTTAAATCAAGGTTTTGTTTTTCTCTTTTGAACACTTCCTTGAAATGGCAGAACTTATTAGGGGAAAATACACAATCCAGCAAACAAGAGTTCACCCTAAGTCTAACTTTTCAGAAATACTAATAGCAATCATTTGTACCTTGTTATAGGTTGAAAAATGCTTTCAGAAATTTGATCTCATGTTATCCTTGTAATTACACTATGTTTGTCGTCATTTTACAAATGCAGTTACAAGACCCAGAGAGTTAACTGTCTTGCTTAAAAACATGCAACTAATGACAGAGCCACAGCTAACATCCAGGCTTTCTGATTTTAGGTCTAATAATATCCCAGGGCTTCCCCAGCGGAGCGGCTGGGCCCGTGAGCCATGGCCACTGAGCCTGTGCATCCGGAGCCCGTGCTCCGCAATGGGAGAGGCCACAACCGTAAGAGGCCCACATACCGCAAAAAAAAATAAAAAAATAAAAATAATATCCCAGCCTTAACGATCACCACAATCTTGGGGAGTGTGTGCAGAAAATTCCCATTCCCAGACCTCTCCCCGACCAATTCTGATTTGGCCAAGTGGGGCTGAGGAGTCTATTTTAACCTCCATGACTGTCGTGAAGTTTCCATAGGCATTTACTCAACTCTGCTCTGTGTGTGCCTAGGTCATTGACGAGCCTCTATCAGAAGGGACCTTAATGCAGACTGTGAATGACCATGGAACCCCCAAGGAAATAGCACCAACCTTGAGCCAAAAAAGTATGGATCCTGGTGTCAGCTCTGCCACCCTCGTGCAAAGTTGATAAAATAAGTCACTTCTCTGAGTCCCAGTTTTCTAATTTCTATGAATTGAGCTAACCTACAGAATTTCTACCAAGATTAGAACACAGCATGCTCAATCAGAGCTGTCCCTTTTGAGGACTAAAAATAAAGCTTTAGAAATCAAAATAAAGCTTTAGAAATCAAAGTCTGGCAAAAAAAAAAATTATATATATATGTAGAGTGAAAAAAAAATCACAGTTGAAGTCACCAGCAGAAGAAATGGGGTGAAACGCAAGCAAACTCTGCTATTTATCTGTATGCTCTTTTGGTTTAAATTTCCATTTGAATTCTGGCATGAAATTAGTGATCCACTGAAAATATTCTGAAAAAAACTAGCATTCAGAGTTACTAAAGGAGGTTGCTGAGTTTCACACACATACCACACACACACACACAAACACACACACACACAACCTTGCAGGTTGTGTTTTAACAGGCCTAAATGTAAACTTCTGGAACCCAAAATAAACTCCAAGTTGGTAATACCTAAAATTAGCCCCAGTATGTAACTGTCTGCAAAGAGAACTGTGAGAGTCTGTTCTGAAGATAATGATAGGGACTCAAGTCCAGCTTGGAAGGGAGGCCTTCTGTGGGAGACAGACACTGATGTAGAATACGGGGTGCTGTCCTGACACTAGAAAGCCAGGGTGTCACTCCACCTGAAGCTCATTCATTCTCTTTGCCTCAGAGCTTGAACCTGATCAATGTCTGTCTCACAGGAGCTTTCCTGGAGGCTCCACACCACTTCAGCAGTGAGTTCTTGCTTGCTCGAGACACTTGTGTTTTGCAAGTTGAGGCGAGGACACCTGGTAATGAATGATGCAAGAGACACAGGTGGCCCAGGGCTGGGCCTGGTGGGCAGGTTCTTGGAGCGGCACCCCTGTGAGGATCCTCTGTGCAGAAGGAGAACATGCCAGCAGCCAGATTCTCGCTTAGTCAATTATGCATAATCACTGTCAGTCATGTCCTCATGGATGCCCTGGAAGGGCATAAACAAGGCAGTGCTATTGCTTAAAGGTAACACACTTACTCTGGTGGAAGCAGCAGCAATAGCACTGCTTATATTCAGCATTTTCTCTCTTCAAAGAGAATAAACTCCTCAGTAAGATTGGAATAAGCTTTCCATGATTCTTCCTTGTCTGTCTCTCTAAACACATTTCCTGTAATGTCTCCACGTGCACTGGAAGCCTCAACAATGCTGGAGGACTATTATGGGTTGAATCGTGTCCCTGCAAAATTCATATGTGGAAGGACTAACCACTAGTACCTCAGAATGTGACTGTATTTGGAAATCAGGTTATTACTGATGGAACTAGTTAAAATGAGCAGATACTGGAGTAAGGCGGGCTCTTAATCCAATATGACTGGTGTCCTTAAAAAAAAATAAAAAGGAGAGATTTGGACACAGAGACACACACAGGGAGAACGCCCTGTGAAGATGAAGGCAGAGATCAGGTTGATGCATCTACAGCCTAGAAATGGCAAATATCACCAGCTACCACCAAAATGTAGAAGAGAGGCCTGGAACAGATTCTTTTTTATAGCTCTCCAAAGGAACCAACCCTACTGACACCTTGATCTCAGACTTCCAACCTTCAGAACTGTGAGACAATACATTTCTGTTGTTTAAGCCACGCAGTTTGTGGTCTTTTGTTATGACCACCCTAGCAAACTCACAGAATGATCTCCAAAGGAATTGTTCTTAAATTCTGGCATTTGTGTTCCTAGGACAGTGAAGGATTAAGGGCACAAGGTTTGGAACAAGACAGAATTCAGTATTATTTGCAGCTTAACCACTTTCTGTGTGATTCTAAACAGGACACCGTTGGAGACTCTGCTTGTAATTGTAGTGATTAATAACATGGCCTTGGACTTGAGACAGACCTGGTTACAAATCCTGGTCTTCCACCAGCTGAGTTGTATTCTGTTCTGTTTCCTACAAACAGTGGATACAATACTACTTCCTGGGGAGCCTGTGGGAATTCAATGTCACAGTGTACAGAAAACTTCTACCTGCTGCCTAGGCTTTGTCACTACTCCTGCAGAGGCAGCAGGGATTTGTTTTCCTAGGCAGCAGGAATTTGTTTTCCTGGGAATCATTTCCCTTGTGCTGTCGGGACTATTCTATTTCTAGCAGGTTCTATAGACAGGTGGCCTTCTTGGGAAATCCTTGCCACTTTGGTTTAGCTATGCCCTATCATCTCATAAAAGCCTGTTCTTAAGTCATGCATCCACCCACAAATATACATATTAAACTGTTCTGAGGTAGCTTAGTTACATGCAGACTTTCCC
>NW_006770161.1:2291609-2341481 GCF_000442215.2 Lipotes vexillifer
CCTACTGGACCATATCCTTTGAGGGAGAGACTTTCTTTTCTAATTCCATATCTCAGTTCTTCAAAGAATATTTCACTAAATACATGATTAATGAATGAAAATGAATGAATGGTAAGGTTCTAAGTCGGGGTGAGTAATTTCCAGGAGGGAGTTCTGTCCTCCTGGGTCGCAGTGAGAGCATACTTGTGGCTTCTTTCTGATTCTGGGACATAGAACTTTGAGGAAGGGAAGTGGGGAGGGTGTCTCCCTCCAGGGATGGAAAGACTCTAGCCAGATGAGACATACGAGACCCTGCATGGCTGCCCCTTACTCATACGCAGATCTTACCCTTTTCAACACCTCACACTTAGGAAACATGCTCACACATGCTTTCTCATTTAGATATCACATCCACTTTTCTTCTAGGCCAGGAAGACTGTATTTCCCTAGGCACCAAGGAGAAAACTGAAGCAGATAAATTTCTCAGGATCATATACACTAATGAGAGATAGATATGGGAAAAGACGACAGTATTGGATGCCATGGTGTTCAGCTCTTTGTATAACTATGACTTCACTTGACATTCTGACTTCACGGAATTGGTTTCTGCAGTAAGGCTTTAGTTTTCTGACTGAGAACAATTCAATAGACATTTACATAAGAGTCAGCATGCATGGGTTTTCCAGGACTAGCACGCCTCTAATAGGAACCTAAGCAGAACACATTCAAGTGGAGGGTGAAACCTCCAGGACTGAAGTAAAATCCTAGAGCAGATCATCAAACAGGAAGTGGAAAACACTTCAGTGAAGTTGATGCCAAGCAGGACCCTGTGGGGCTCCTGGGCACAAAAGCCTTTCTGTGTCCCCAGTTTCTTGGAGTTCATTCAGTCTCCATGACCTTCCTGGAGTTCCAATGGGCAGGTTCAAACAGATGCTAATTAGGAAAGGGAGGGTATGTGGAGAAAAGGGAGGAACAGTCAAGAAACAGTAGTGCAGATTTGGGGTAAGGTCATGATTCCCCCTCAAGGGATATACATAACAACACCTTTGAGCTGTTGTGCAGATACTGAGACCCCCACCAGGTGGGAGGAGTTAATGGTTTGCTGTCCACAAGCCTGTAGAGCCCAGACAGGCTGGAACCAGAAGGTTGGTGATGCTGACTCCCACTTACCTCGCCACCAACCAATCAGAAGAATGTTCACGAGCTGATCACATCCTCCTCTTTGAACCATTACTATGAAACCCCTCACTACCCCCTCCAGGTTGGGACACACAGTTTTGAGGGCATGAGCCCCCTGTGGCCCCCTTTGCCTGGCAAAGTAAAAAAGCTATTTTTTTCCTACTTCACCCAAAACTCTGTCTCCAAGATTTAATTCAGTGTTGGAGTACAGAGGCTGGATTCAGCTTCAAAATCTTAGTCATGATCCTAATTCTGACAATTACTAGTTGATTGATAATTCTCTTACCTCCCTGATCTCATAGTTTTCATCTGAAAATTGGAAATAATATTATCTGCTCTGATTTATAGTTCATGACAATCCACTGTAATATGAGACAGGAAGGGCATCCCAAAAGTTTGTAGCAGACACACAGAGGTTATTAATCTGGGCTTAATATGAGTTAGTTTTGTAGTCAGCACTTAATTTTCTTTTGTAATTGAAGTATAGTTGGTTTACAATGTTGTGTTAGTTTCAGATGTACAGCAAAGTGATTCATATATATGTGTGTGTATGTGTGTGTGTGTATATATATATATGTTTTTTTTCAGATTCTTTTCCCTAGTAGGTTATTACAAAATATTGAGTATGGTTCCCTATGTTATACAGTAGGTCCTTGTTGATTATCTATTTTATATATAGTAGTGTGTATATGTTAATCCCAAACTCCCAATTTATCCCTCCCCCATCCCTTTCCCCTTTGGTAACCATAAGTTTGTTTTCTATGTCTGTGGGTCTATTTCTGTTTTGTATGTAAGCTCATTTGTATCATTTTTTTGATTCCACATATAAGCAATATCATATGAAGTCAACACTTAAATTTAAATTAAGTCCAAAACATCCTCCAAAGTCCTTTGGGCAAGTCCTAAGTTAAAGACTAGCACTATTATTTCTCCTTTGTCTAACACATCCAGCTTTCCCTTTAGTGCACAGACAGATCACTTCTCTTAAGCACAAAATACATGGCTAACTTGCTTCTAACATGTGATAGGAAAAGTATGAATATTTAATGTAAGAACCAGAAGTCACTGAGGCTACAGCACATTCCTGTCTCCCATGCCACATGCAATCAAGGAAATATTCAGAGAAGCAGAGAAATGGGGGGGGGGAGTGGAATTACAATGTAAGAGGGCTTGAGTGTTAAGAGGGTGTGTGCATGTGTGTGTTTCCCATACATACTCTGAGTCTGATTAGTAATCTGAAGGTAAAGAGTCAGCAAATATCTGAACTGAGCTCCTCTGGCCAAGCAAAGACTCCAGGTGACTTTTTTTTTTATATCAGAACCAGATTGGGTCATTTGTAGAGGCGTGGATGGACCTAGAGACAGTCATACAGAGTGAAGTAAGTCAAAAAGAGAAAAACAAATGTCGTATATTAACGTATATATGTGGAACCTAGAAAAATGGTACAGATGAACCGGTTTGCAGGGCTGAAATAGAGACACAGATGTAGAGAACAAACGTATGGACACCAAGGGGGCGAAAGCGGCGGGGGGTGGTGGTGGTGGTGTGATGAATTGGGAGAGTGGGATTGACATATATACACCAATATGTATAAAATAGATAACTAATAAGAACCTGCTGTATAAAAAAATAAATTAAATTTAAAAAAAAAAGGAACTAGATTATGATTAGGTTGATTTTCTATACCCCTCCCCACCTTGGGGTGTTAGAGCTTCAGAGGATAATGGGTAGGGGGTGGGCATACTAATCAGAGTCCAGACCAAGACAGGCACTCAAATGCCACCGCTAAGAGGTTTATCTACAACTGATCTCTCTCTCTGGCCTCTTCACAGGATCCCTGTTCCCTGTTTCAGTTACTATGATTCTTAGAGGCAGTGGCATTAGGTTCTAGAATCTTCTCCTTGCCTTTAGTCTGAGCATACTCCAAATCCATCCCCTGCACCATAGCCAGAGGTAGCTTTTAAATTGTAAATTTGACAAAGTAATTTACTGCCTAATACCTGTCTGTGTCTAACAGGTACCCTTCAAGACAGTATTCAAAATCCTTAAGAAGGCTTTCAAATCACTGGGCAAGCCAGCGCAAACAAACTCTCAGGCTTTAACCATACCTCTGTAGAGTGCTGCCAGATTAAATTAAGGACAGAGAGGAGAACAATGGCACACAGGAAACACACAAAACAGCTTTCTTTGCATTGTCTGAGTCTATGGAGCTCAGGTATAATCTGTGTTAAATTTATTGCCTCTCTCCCACCATCCTATTAAATAAGAAAACTCTATAAACATTTGACTTTGCACTGGATTATCAATATTTAAGGATGGAAAAGACACTGGGGGGATTTTCTCCATATTTTGGGAAGCTCTGCACCTACTTAGTCTTTAGAAACTCAACTTTTTAAAACATCCTGTTTAAAGATGACCCGAAACCGCCCCCCAACAATGTGTCACTATTTTTCTGTGTCCTTCAGAAAACCTGTGTTAGGTTCAGTAAGCATGTAATGAATGTTGGGGTTTTCGTGCCTACATTTTACTGGTGCTGAAATGGATTCTGAGTAAAATCCTCATCTGCTTTAGCCAGAGTGAGTGTTTCAGAGTGTTACATCGTGTGATGGTATCTGTGTTTTTTCTAGGCAAAAGGCAATCTGCTTTTAACTTAAACTCAACTTGGCAAGTGTATGTCCAATAAAAAAGAGTAGCCTTTGAACCTCACTCCCATTCCCAAAGAGAATCAAATCACAGAGAGCGAGAAACATACAAGGAGAACAGACAACTTCGGCATATCAAGCAATTGGCAAAGAGCATATTGGTGGACTAACTATGCAGACAGGCAGCTGACAAAGCACGCTCTTGTAAAATGAACTATAATAACCAAATAAGCAGAAACGGGATACTTTCTATAACCAGTATAATGAAGGGCCCTGGAATAAACAGATAACAATCTCAAGTACATAGAAGCCCAGAGCACATGGAAATAAATAAAAATACCTGGAATGATGAAAGGAACAATATTTGTTCAGAGCAGAGAAAATGCAGTCCCCAAAGCCGGGCTGAGCTAAGGGAAAAAAAATACTAGAATCAGAATTCCACATTATACTACATAAAATGTGTTGCATATGATTATGTTCAAGTTCAATGTACAGGATATAGTTCTCACTCTATAGTTACAGGCTTCTCAATTAACCTCTGTCAGTGTCTTCATAAAATCTTACATATTGTAATAGACATCTGCACTTTGCTGAATGATACAAAAGTAAAATTTCTGGTCCAGGTTCTGAAAATTACAGTGGTCAGACCAGGTACATGACATCAATTCTACCTTTGCATACAGGGTGAGAGAATATTGTGCATTTCATTCATTCAACTCATTCAACAAATGTGTACTGAATCCATAATATATGGCAAGTGCATCCCTAAGTGCTGAGGAGATACTACTAAACAAATCAGAAAATAAATTGTGAAAATTAAATGTAGGTCTTGTGAAATTAAAAATAGGATTTGCTTCAGTCTACTACTCTTATTCCCTTCCTCCCACTTCTTCCAGTATCTATTGATTTAATTTGGTACACCTTTTAGTAAACTCAATAAGGCACAGCAGGCAAATCCCTTCTCCCAAAGATTTGGTCATTGTGCGCTGGATCTCCAGATATTATTACTTTTTCCAAGCAAACAACCTTTGCTTGGTATCCAAATTCTACTCTTGGTAAGCCATGCATCACTCTATGCACAGGTATTCCTTTACCATCTTCTCACACTACTAATGTCAGGGAGGCTGCCACTATTATCTCCATTTTATAGATAAGGAAAATGAAGCTCAGAGCTGCCATGCAACTTATCCTTGGTCCCACAACTAACAAATGGCAAGGCAAGGTCTAGAACAGGAGTCAGCAAATGACAACTTGTTAACTGAACCCAGTGGGCCCACTGCTTTTGTTCATAAAGTTTTAATGAAACACAGCCTTACTCATTCATTTACATGTTGTCTATGGCTGTATTCATGCTCCAACAGCAAAGCTGAGTAGTTGCAACAGAGACTATATGGCCTGTAAAGCCTAAATTATTTACTATCTGACTTATTACAGAAAACAATTGTCAACCCGTGATCTAGGACAAAAGTTTTCTACTTCTGAGTCCAGTTTTTCTTCCTGTGGATGGTGCTGTATGAACGTATTTCATGTTTGTTAATCTTGACCCCTAACTAGCTGAGTCCTTGAGAAGACATAATCTATTTTATTAAATTTATTTTATTGAATTATAGTTGATTTACAATGTTGTGTTAGTTTCTGCTGTACATCAAAGTGATTCAGTTATGCATATATACATATTATTTTTCATATTATTTTCCATTATGGTTTATCACAGGATATTGAATGTAATTCCCCATGCTATACAATAGGACCTTGTTGTTTATCCATTCTGTATATAATAGTTTGCATCTGCTAATCCCAAACTCCCAATCCATCCCTCCCACACCTACCCCTCCTCCTTGGCAACCACAAGTCTGTTCTCTATGTCTGTGAGTCTGTTTCTGAAGAGAGGAGCCATATTTTTAAATGCTGCTTCCTGGGAAAAGGGAAGGCATATCACAGACATTCATTGTCTTGCTTTAATTTAAACTAAAAAGAAAAAATAGGAATGGAGCAATATAAATTATTTATGTATATATTAATCTAATGGTTAATCCAGATATTCACTCATATTGTTTGTTTCCTACTTCAGCCAAATTACATTATCAGCACTGAGAAAGGAGGACCAGTTTATATTTCTATGATGATAATGACAGATAAAATTCTTAATCAGTGCTTTATTTTATGATGAGTACTATTTCTCAGTGACACAATAGAAAGAAAACTGAACTGGAAAATTAAAGAAGGTAACTCTATGCCCTAGAAAAGTAGTTCCTCGAACTCTTAAATATTCAAATTCTTATCTAGAAAATTATTTGAAATACCTAAACACTCCACAAAATATGATTAATAATAAGAAATCTTCTTGAGTTCATCATTAATTATTTTATTCATTTATCAATCATTATTAAATACTATTCCAGCTATCTACTATTATGTAATAAATATTCCCAAAACCTAAAAGCTTAAAACAACAATTTTTAAAAATTATTTCTCAGAATTCTAAAGTTTGACTATGCTCAGCTTAGTGGATCTTGCTTCTCATGTGGTTGAAACTAGTCAATGGGTTGGACAGAAGTTATACCAAAGGCTTCCTCACTCACAGGTCTGGTGGTTGATGCTGGCCACTGGTTGGAACCACAGCTGGGGCAGTCTGCTGAACACCTACCCGTGGCCTTGTTACATAGCCTGAGCTTCCTCACAACATTGTACATAGGTCCTAAGAGCCACTGTCCCAGTAGCAGGAAGTGGAAGTGGCCAGTTTCTTACAGCCTGGGCAAGGTGTGCCTTTTGCTGTCATCTATTATAAGAGCAGTCACAGAATACAGTTCAATCAAATATGTCAAGTCTTTATTTAAAACCTCCACAGTCTGGTATCCAACCACAATTACGGACATTACTCCAAAATTCAAAATACGTTCACTCACTCCCAAGATCCCACAACTTTATCACATCATGGCATTAGGCCCAGCATCAAGGTCCACATTTTTTCATTTATATTGGCTCCTTGAGTGTGGGGCCTTAAAAACAGACCCTTGGATTCTAGATTCTCTCAATCTAAAGACATATAAACTAAAAAGACAACTTATCTGACGCCCACAGTCACTAAACATACAATGGTGGAACAGGTACAGAATAACATCTACTGACACTCCTTTAGAACAAGGCAGACAACAAAGTGCACAGGGAAGTTACTGGCCCATAATAATTTTGAAATTCAGCCAAGCAAGTGTTCCTCCATTCCTGAATAGGGTCGTTTATTCTTCTCTGGGAGTGATTCTTCCACGTTTTGGTTCAGCACTTGGCTCATGGTTCCTTCCTCTGAGTCATGCATCCTTTTTCATAAGAAAATTGACTTTACAACTAATTAATCTTCTCAACCTGTGTCCTAACACCCTTTTCATTTTGCATTGCCTCTATTTCCTTATATCCCAGCTTGTGATGCTTCCATAAGAAATTTATTTCAGATGACATGATACTCTGCATAGAAACTCCTAAAGAAGCCACCAGAGGACTACGAGAGCTCATCAATGAATTTGGTAAAGTTTCAGGATACAAAATTAATACACAGAAATCTGTTGCATTTCTATACACTAATAATGAACTATCAGAAACAGAAATTAAGGAAACAATCTCATTTACCATCACATCAAAAAGAATAAAATATCTTGGAATAAACCTACCAAAGATGGTAAAAGATATGTATTTGGAAAACTATAAGATGCTGGTGAAAGAAATTGAAGATGACACAAACAGATGGAAAGACATACCGTGCTCTTGGATTAGAAGAATTTATATTGGTAAAATGACCATACTACCCAAGGCAATTTACTGATTCAGTGCAATCCCTATCAAAATACCAATGGCATTTTTCACAAAACTAGAATAATTTTAAAATTTGTGTGGAAACACAAAAGACCTCAAATAGCCAAAATGATCTTGAGAAATAAAATATTTGTAATTTTTAAAATAAATTGTATGTGTTTTTTCTCCTTTACAATAGACCAAATCATGTATCCCTGTTAGAAGAGCTCTTTTCTACTTCAGGTTTCCTGTGAAGCTGTTGTCAGAAAATGTCCTGAAGATGATCAGAAGCCCGTTGTTTAATGGAGAGAATCTGCAAGGTGTCACCTTATAATCCATAGATGAGCTCTTATTTGTTTGAAGATTTTTATGAGACACTGCTTTGATTGTTCTCAGGTCATAGAACAGCCCATCCTCTATTTGGTCTTTGTCCAAAGCCATTCTTAATTTTAGACTCATTTGCTGTCTGGAGAGGCTGGAAATGGAAAACAGCATGAATTTGGAAAGCAGCAAGCCCTGACACATTTACATTTAACTGTTTGTTCTTTAGCTCATTTCTTTCCTCTCCCATTTTACCAAGACACTGGCTGAAAATCTTTGAGATCATTAGTTACATCATCTAATTAATACATTGCCATAGTGCCAAAATAATCAGACTTTCTGCCACTACACAAGTTCTCTTTCCTCCAGCTTCTAAAAAGATTATTCTTACGTTTCTCTAAGCTCTCACTGAAAGACTTCTTGAGATATTTTAGGCTCTTACTAGCAGTCTCCTCAAGGTCCTTCTACTTTCTTTTCACTGCTTAATCCCAAGGTCAATTGCCACTTGTTTTATTTATTATGGCAGCACCCCACTTTTGATACTAAAATCTATTTCAAATATCTATTTATTCATAACAGGTCACCCCAAAATTTGTGGCTTAAACCAACGAGTATGATTTTATTACTGTCTCTAGAATTCTGTATATTGACTAGACTCAGCTATATATACACTAAGCAGGATTCTCTATGTTCACTGGGAAGTTCTTACTAGGGGTCTCTCATATGGGTGTAGTTAGAACGTGTCTAAATTTCAAGTCCTTGCAAAGGCCTCCAAACTCACATGTCTAGCAACTGATGTACCCTGTCAGCTGGGACTTGTGCTGGAGCTGATAGTTGGATCATGGCCTTGCCATGTAGCTTGGGCTTCCCTGTGGCACGGCTGAGGTCTAATAGCAAGTGTCCCAAGAAGTAGGAAGTGGAAGGTGCCTTTTCCTTAGGTTCAGAAGCAGAAGGTGGATAGGCCCCACTGCAAAGAATTTGGAGGCTGTTTTTTTGTTTGTTTTGCGGTACACGGGCCTCTCACTGTTGTGGCCTCTCCCGTTGCAGAGCACAGGCTCCGGATGCACAGGCTCAGCGGCCATGGCTCACGGGCCCAGCCGCTCCGTGGCATGTGGGATCTTTCTGGACAAGGGCATGAACCCATGTCCCCTGCATCAGCAGGCGGAGTCTCAACCACTGCGCCACCAAAGAAGCCCAGAGGCTGTTTTTTTTTTAATTTTTACAAGTTCCTACTGTGGTCTAGACACAAGGTTAGGCACTTTAATGTCTTACAAACGTGAATATGACATGTAGCATCTCTTCGGTGAAATCACAGCATAGGATGGCTTTACACTCTATCAACTTAATTAAGTTGAACCTTCACAGAATTCTCTTCTCTATGTGAATCCACATTAGGGTTTAACACAGGAAAAAAAATATGAGCACGACTTGGAATGTAGAAGTGAAACCACAGTTATTATTTTCCAAATGTTGGTTTAAGGTGACAAAAACCACTGCAACATTTATATTTTGTTGCCAATATGCTGACTTACTTGCTAGCTGGTACAAAACCAGTAGCTTAATGTTGTGCTAAAATTGCAGCTCCTCCACCTGATGCTGGATATCTGGATTTTTTTCAAGTCTTAGACAAGGAACATCAGCTTCCTCTGTAGGTCACCCATATGGTTGAGGTTGGAGGCAGTGACAACTGTAGGTTCCCCTTTGTTCTCATGGATTCCAGTTTTCTTTACAGGTTTCAGTTTGTCCAGCTGTTCTCAATTTTACTTCCAGCTTTTTTTTCCTAACTACCTGCCTTACAGACTTCAGCGACTTTAGATCTTACTGCCAGATGCTGAGGCAACTGTCTTCCTTAGACCTCATATCCACCTTCCACAATTATCTATGGCTTAATAGGTATCTTTTTTTTTTTTAACATATTACTCATAGTGGGGCTGCTTGCCTGATAGCACCCAAATGAATACAAGCAGAGCATGATAACTTATTAGAATTATAATACAGAATAATATGTATTATCATGTAAAGAAAAGATTAACTACGGAATGGATACAGCTTTTACAGAAGTGACTTTTTACATGGGTCTTTTAATTAATAAATATATTTTCACAATGCAGAAAAGAAAAGACTGGCATTCTAGGTAAAGCAAACAGTATTGATTCCACTGACTTTTAAGTAAATAACTTTGAAAAAACTCACTCCTATGGACAGTAGCTGGCGCTTTATTAAATTACATGCCTTGGCGGGCTACTAGGCTTTCTCTGTTCACCCTGTTCATGAACTTCCCATCTGGTCAGGAAAACTTTGGACTGCGTGACATCTTACTCACAGCCCCTCCTTCTGATTTTGTTTTGTTTTGTTTTTCGTAAGTCTCTAAGGAAAGCTGCTATTTATTCCCAACCATGGCATGGTCAGGATGGAGAATCTTGATAGCTTCCTCATTACCCCAGAGCTGGCTCTTCATAGCTGCACTTGTCTTCTCTATTTGTAGTTCATTCCCAGAACTTCAGACACACCCATGAACAAATGTGTGTATCTTTATAAAGCATTTTCTCAAAGGGAACATCAATCATTTCTCAAGCCAAATATAGACTCTCACTGTTATGGGAAGAGTTATATATGAAAATACAATCCCTGAGTTAAACTCCATTATGTTATAACTAACCTATCGGAAAGGAGCACCAAATATAATTTCCATTAGCCTCAATTTCCACAGCTACAATGTATAGTCATTATTTGGTATCTGATTGGTTCCAGGACCCCGGCAGATAGCCAGATCCATGGATGCTCAAGTCCCTTATATAAAATGGCATAGTACAGTCAGCACTCCGTGTCTGTGGGTTCCCCATCTGCAGATATATAGAGCCAACTATAAATAATGTCATCTTTAAGCTGTGTGCCTGGGGTTGCCTTTGGTGGTGTTAGTTGAATGGTGAATACAATGTATCATTTTGTTCAGTGCCAGCCTTTGTTTCCATCTGTTTTAGTGTTAGGAAGTAAGAAGACTTGACAGTCTAGAGATCTAGGATTTCACTCTTCAATCCCAGATCTTATTTTCTTGCAGGGCTTGCTGAAGATTAGAAATAAGGTAAATATTGCATCTCAAGTAATGTCTGGTACATTACAGGTACTCCTTGCTAGGGATTTAACAGGATGCAATGTAAGGCTGGGATAATGCTAAGATGGTAAAAGGTGCTAGTACAGGGGACCCAGGGATACTAATGTCTTGCCTTGGTCGGCCACTTCTCTTCTCTGCTAGGTCACTGGGGAGAATACAAAGGCAAATGAAAGTCAGGCACACTTCACTAATATCTGGCTCTTTGTCTCAAGCCATGTAGATTAGAGGGAGCTTGGACACACCATGTGGAGTCCTAGTCATTTTTAGTTTAAATATTGTATATGTGGAATCTAGAAAAATGGTATAGATGAACTGGTTTTCAAGGCAGAAATAAAGACATAGATGTAGAGAACAAATGTATGGACACCAAGGGGGAAAGTGGTGGTGGTGGGATGAATTGGGAGATTGGGATTGACATGTATACAACAATATGTATAAAACAGATAACTAATAAGAACCTGCTGTATAAAAAACATAAAATTAAAAAAAAAAAAAAGTAGAGTGTTTTTCTTTCCCCTAAGCTCAAGCCTATATCTTTGAACTCACCATTCAAATTATGGTAAAATGTTTTGCTGAGCAGAGGAGGGAAAAAATGAATACAGAGAGGGGAGACAGCCTAAGGGAGTGTATTTGTGGCAGAGTCTAGATCCAGACTGGTCTATGCCTTCCCACAGTACAAGTAGCAACATGCATCCAGCACTTACTTACAAGAACCGAGAGTGCCTATAAAGAAAGAAATACCTAACATGGCTAGAATCTTTATGCTATTAACTTCTCTGCCCACATGGAAACAAAATTCCAAACACCCTACTTATATGTATTCCAACTTATATCTACTTTAAGGGTATACCCTTAGGAAAATGAGACTCATTTAGAGGTGTTAATTTTAAGAAACTTCCTCTCACAAGGACCAGAAGAGTAGTGGAATTTATGCATTTACCCATGACTTATCAATAATCATCTCATGAGTAGTTATATTCACTCAATTTTTACTTTTTTTTTTTTTTTTTGGTGAAACAGACTAATGCACTTTGCTGTTAATCTCAGTTCTGATAGCTGTGTGACCTTGAACGTTGCTTCCTTCTGGTACTCAATTTTCACAACCTTAATAAAGGAGGTGGACCAGATAATTTCTTAAGTCCCTCTCAGCTTAAGTCCCTCTCAGCTCTAACATCATAGTAGATAACCTAGATATCTACGTGTCTTTAAACTACTTAAGGAAAAATTTAAAGGGCAAAGTTTTATTCTTCAAGAAATTATTCTGTATCCCACTTTTTAGTTAAAAAATCTCTGCTGCATGCATTTAACAGACACAAAATCTTGGTGATTTTGCTAAAGCTAAAAAGAGAGTCTCTGACAAAAACAGGAGAGTCACGTTGTTTATAAATAGCAAGGCTTCAACTTGGGGGCTTGTTCGGTCAGAAAGAACAGCTTAAACTGAAAGGCAGAATCAAAATAAACCTATTTAACTAGTTTGGCAAGAGTCCAGGTGCAAGACAGAGCTCTTGAGTCAGCTAAAAGAATGGTGCAGAGGAAAAGAAGTAAGAATTACCTAATGTGCTGTGAACAAGATGATGTGTCCTGCTTAAATTATGACCCATTTCATAGGAGAGGAGAGTGAGGCTTAGAGGAGATTGCTGTCCAGCCTACAGTCACAGACAGATGGGGGGGGGACTGGCATCAGAATCTACTTGTTCTTTTCTCCCCTTTATCCCCACATCTTGCAGCCATTCAGAGACAATCACAAAGCTTTCTGATTAAGCAAACACTTCCTTTTACTCAGTTGATACTAAGCAGAAATGTGGGACTGAGATTTGAGGAGCTGTGAGTGCCGAAGCAGGCCCAGACAGAGGGACCCCACTGATTAATGAATCAATTAATAAAACAATATGTTTAGCAGAGACTACATACAAGATACTCTGAAATGGACTTTAGGAAAAACACAGGCCTCGGTTTCAGGACACCTATACTCCAGTAAATAAGACAAGATCATAGCTAATTAAATGCCAGAACTGAGTAGTGACCAGAGAAATAGATAATATTCATTTGTTAAACATTTCCAAACGTAATGGTATTTATTTATGGGCAGTGGTATTTCATGAGAATTTTAATTTATTTTTTTAAATTATAAGTCTGTAATAAATGTTATGAAATATACAATGTAAATTCTCCAAGGACCAAAGACCATAAAGGCATGACCTATTTATTTATTTACTGTGAATTATTTGGTAGTATTTTTTTACCTAATTTATTCAACTGAATGTTAAGTACAGAGATTTCTCATATACTTTCTTACCCCATACAGAGTTTTCCCTATTATAATATTTTGCAGTAGTGTGGAACACTTGTTACAATTGATGAGCCGATATTGAAATATTATTAACTAAGTTCCACTGTTTACATTAGGGTTCACTCTTTGTACTGTACTTTCCGCGGGTTTTGGTAAATACAGAGTGGCATATATTTACCACTAAACTATCATAGAGAATAGCTTCACTGCCCTAAAACCCCCTGTGTCCCACCTATTTATGTCTTAGCTTCCCCCTTCCCCAGCCCCTAGTAACTACTTTTTACTGTCTCTATAAGTTTTGCCTTTTCCAGAATTTCATATAGTTGTAATCATATCACATGGAGCCTTTGTCACATTGGCTTCTTTCACTTAGCAATAGGCATTTAAGTTTCCTCCATGTCTTTTCAGGGCTTAACAGCTTATTTCTTTTTATTTCTGAATAATATCCCATGGCCTGGATGTACCACAGTTTATCTCTTCACCTACTGAACAACATCTTGGTTGCTTCCAAGTTTTGACAATTATGAAATAAGCTGCTGTAAACATTTGTATGCAGACTTTTGTGCGGACATAAATTTTCAGTTCGTTTGGGTAAGTACCATGACACACAATTACTGAATTATATAGTAAGACTATACTTAGTTTTGTAACAAATCACCAAACTGTCTTCCAAAGTGGCTGCACCATTTTGCATTCTCACCAACAGTGAATGAAATTTCCTTTTGCACTATATCCTTGCCAGCATTTGATGTTGACAATGTTTTGGATTTTAGCCCTTCTAATATGTGTGTAGTGGTGTGTTACTGTTTTAATTTGCAACTTCCTGAAGACATTTGATGTTGAACATATTTTCATGCTTATTTCCATCTATGTATCTTCTTTTGTGAGATTTCCAGATCATTTTCCTATTTTTAGTGGGATGTCTGTTTTCTTATTGTTGGGTTTTAAGAGTTCTTTGTATAGTCTGGATATAAGTCCTTTATAAAATATGTGTTTCAAAGATTTTTTCACCCAATTTGTAGATCATCTTCTCATTCTCTTAACAGTGTCTTTGGCAGAATAGAGGTTTCTAATCTCAATTAAATCAAATTAATGGCTCATGCTTTTGGTACTGTAGCTAAAATATCATCTCCAAACCCAAGTTTATCTGCATTTCTCCTATGTTATCTTCTGGGAGCTTTATAGTTTTGCCTGTTATATTTAGGCCTATGACCCATTTTGAATTAATTTTTGTGAAAAGTATGAAGTCTGTATCTAGATTCACTTTTTGGTATATGGATGTCCAGTTGTCCAGTGCCATTTGTTGAAAAGACCATCCTTTCTCCATTAAATAGCCTTTGCTCCTTTGTCAATGAGCAATTGACTGTACTTGTCTGGGTCTGTTCTGAGCTTTCTATTCTGTTCCATTGATTTATATGCCTATTCTTCTGCCAGTACCACACTGCCTTGATCCCTATAGCTTTATAGGGAGTCTGGAAGTTGGGTGATGTCTGTCTTATAACTTTGTTCTTCTCCTTCAACGTTGAGCTGGCTAGTCTGGGTCTTTTGTCTCTCTCTATAAACTTTAAAATTGGTTTATTGATATCTCCAAAGTAACTTGCTGTTTTTCTTTTAATTGGAATTGTGTTGAATCTATAGATAAAGTTGGGAAAAACGGACATTTTGACAATATTGAGTCTTCCAACCCATGTACATGGACTATCTCTCCATTTATTTACATCTTTCTTGACATGATTTATTTCTCAGACCTAAAGATAAATGTTACATCTATAGACTGCATTTTAAGCTTGCAGTACACATACACACATACATGATCCTTGTTGCAATTAGTAAAAAGCAAAAGTAAAGACACAACATGGTAGTAAGTGCTGATAATGGAAGTGTATATAAAAAGCCATAGGAGTACAATATCAGACCAGATTAATTCTGTGATGAGTTGATGCAAGGAACTCTAGCTTCTCCAAGATGATGGTGGATGAGAAGTTCATAAACTAGTGAATTATCAGAGGATCTCTCTAAACCAGCGGTGTGTGTGTGTGCATGTGTGTGTGTGTGTGTGCACGCCCAGGATGAGACGCTGTTCAAAGGCATTCTGGAGACATAAAATATTGGGGGGGGGGGGGGTTATAGGACAGAGATATCACTTTTGTCAAAGGGGTTTGGATAATTAAAAGGAAGAAAAGTCTCCAGTAATGGACACACAAGGTACACAGGGGGCGGGGGGCAGAGTTAATGAAGTGTCAGATTGTATAAGGACTGGTAAGAAGATCAATTTGCTCTTGTGTAGGAGGGCAATCGTTGGTAAGGCAAAAAAGTATGAGAGAATACCTGCTGCTTTTGCAGGCAGCAGCTCTATTCCTGGCCCATGTCTGCATTGCTGTCCTTCCAAAAATATCTCAAGAGGGTACACCCTCAGGTAATTCACTACTTACTCATTCATCCAATAACTCTGTGGATGATACTACACTCTGGGTACACTATTCTAGATGCTGGGGCATACAGATGTAAACAAGACAGTGAAAGTCTCTCCCCTAAAGTGCTGAAGCACTTTATACTGCTCCCCTTGTCAGCCATCTGCTTCAAGTTACCTGACTCCACACTGTGGGCCTCTTTAAATGCTTTTGTCCTATTATTTGCTTCAATGAGCAATTCAGGTTTTCTACTCTTGTTTATTGACCTAAATATTTCTTTAAACTATACTCCATCCTTTTTCACTCCTTCACCACTCAGCTCTTAATTCAATATTTTGATTCAAGAACATCTGAAACATCCTTTTTCATCCTTAGCACCATAAAACTCTAAGCACTGAGGTTCCTTTCCTCATGGCAGATTGGGGAATTTGGGTGAGGATGTGACATTCATATTGTACATATGCCACCAATGTACTTATCAGTGGCTTTTCTGCTGGCGTAAAAGGCTAAAAATACTTCCTTTTTTGGAGGAGATGGGATAAGGTGTCATGGGAAGAGTGGGGCTATTCTGTAAATTGATTGCCTAAAAGAAAGAAGTGTTTTTCCAATTGGAAATGGGAACTGCTGGAAAAGCCTAGGCAAAGTCCGAGGCAGATGGTCCACAACCCTGGCCATCACCTAGAAGGAAAGCTTGTCACATTGTCAAAGGAAGAGCCAGGCATTTTACACGCAGTATTTCCTCGAATTCCTCAAGTTGCATGAAGGTATAATTATTGTCATTTTTCACTGAAGCTCAGGAACATTAAATCATTTCCCAGGGTTACAGGGCTCTTTATTGGCAGAGCTAGGATTCAAACTTGGGTCTCCTTCTATGGTTTCCCAAGCCTTCAGTCTCTCTGTCACCCCACACTGCTTCCCCAAACTGGCTGGGCATCCAGAACTGAGCTTTTATTTGAGCTTGCCAAACAACGCATTGTACCAGGTTTGACTGGTGCCCTGTCCACCCCCTCTTGGCACTAACCATTCCAGTACTTGCGTGAAGTCTCCTGCTGCAGGAATCTAGGTCTCTCTACCTGTGAGGTGAAGGGATGCCACGGCCGAAGGGGGAAACTGGGGAAACTGGGAGGGCAGAGGATCAAAAGGGAGCGTGGCCAGGTTTCCCTTACTCACTTGGGCCCCCAGGAACCTGCTGAGATGCCGGGCCTAATCCTCTGCCCACCGAGGACCCTCCAGTCACGCGGGCCCTGAGGAAGTGGGAGGGAGAGAAGGGGGGCAAAAGTAAAGGCTGGACCTCTGGGACCAGCACCACTGAGAGGTGGCTGGGGGAGGGGAGGAGATCCTACGCCCAGCGGGACCCATGCATGGTTAGGGGTCCAGCAGCGACAGGGGAGACCCTGGGGGAGACCCTGGGGGAGACAGTGGGGGAGGGGTGCAAAGGAAGAGAAAGGAACGGGGCCAGTGCCTTCCCTGTCCACTTAGGCACCGGGAAGCCTCTTGGGCTCCAGGGCCTAACCCTCTGCCCTCGGAACCTCCCTCCTGCCGCTCAGAACACAAGCCCCGGCCCTACACCGCCACTCAGGGCCCGACCTCTACACTGGGAGACCCCCTCCAAAGTGCCGGGCCTA
Organism: Lipotes vexillifer; assembly: GCF_000442215.2. NCBI lineage: Eukaryota > Metazoa > Chordata > Mammalia > Artiodactyla > Lipotidae > Lipotes > Lipotes vexillifer. The sequence goes on from NW_006770161.1 coordinate 2,308,952, forward strand.
AAACCCACCCACATACCCTCACCCAGGGCCTTACCTCCAAACTCCGGAACAGCACACTCCAGAGACCCTCCGTACGAATTACTGCCTCTCCCGTTCTGCGGAGCTCCTCGGCAGAGGCCCTGCCTCAAGCTTGAATGTTGCCCTGCCTAGGCCCCGCCCCACGCTCAAACGTAACCCCCCCACTCGCCTAGGTCCCGCCCCTGCCTAAGTTCCACCCCGGCCTAAACTCTGACCCCATAGCCAAGGATTTTTTTTTTTAATTTTTTTTTGGCAGTATGCGGGCCTCTCACTGTTGTGGCCTCTCCCGTTGCAGAGCACAGGCTCCGGACGCGCAGGCTTAGTGGCCATGGCTCACGGGCCCAGCCGCTCTGCCGCATGTGGGATCTTCCTGGCCCGGGGCACGAACCCGTGTTCCCTGCATCGGCAGGCGGACTCTCAACCACTGTGCCACCAGGGAAGCCCAACAAGGCTTTTTTGTAATTTTATTTTTTTTCTTTTTACCTCTTTTATTTTTTTAAATTTTTAACTTTTTGAATTTTATTTTATTTTTTTATACAGCAGGTTCTTATTAGTTATCTATTTTATACATAGTAGTATATATATGTCAATCCCAATCTCCCAATTCATCCCACGACCACCACCACCCCCTGCCGCTTTACACCCTTTGTGCCCATATGTTTGTTCTCTACATCTGTGTCTCAATTTCTGCCCTGCAAACCAGTTCATCTGTACCATTTTTCTAGGTTCCACATATATGCATTAATATACGATATTTTTTTTTTCTCTTTCTGACTTACTTCACTCTGTATGACAGTCTCTAGATTCATCCACATCTCTACAAATGACCCAATTTCATTCCTTTTTATGGCTGAGTAATATTCAATTGTATATATGTACCACATATTCTTTATCCATATGTCTGTCAATGGGCATTTAGGTTGCTTCCATGACCTGGCTATTGTAGATAGTGCTGCAATGAACATTGAGGTGCATGTGTCTTTTTGAATTATGTTTCTCTCTGCATATATGCCCAGTAGTGGGATGGCTGGGTCATATGGTAATTCTATTTTTAGTTTTTTAAGGAACCTCCATTCTGTTTTCCATAGTGACTGTATCAATTTACATTCCCACCAACAGTGCAACAGGGTTCCCTTTTCTCCACACCCTCTACAGCATTTGTTGTTTGTAGATTTTCTGATGTTGCCCATTCTAACTGGTGTGAGGTCATAACTTACTGTAGTTTTGATTTGCATTTCTCTAATAATTAATGATGTTGAGCAGCTTTTCATGTGCTTCTTGGCCATCTCTATGTCTTCTTTGGAGAAATGTCTATTTAGGTCTTCTGCCCATTTCTGCATTGGGTTGTTTGTCTTTTTAATATTGAGCTGCATGAGCTGTTTATATATTTTGGAGATTATTCCTTTGTCCATTGATTCATTTGCAAATATTTTCTCCAATTCTGAGGGTTGTCTTTTCATCTTCTTTGTAGTTTCCTTTGCTTTGCAAAAGCTTTTAAGTTTCATTAGGTCCCAATTGTTTATTTTTGTTTTTATTTCCATTACTCTATGAGGTGGATCAAAAAAAGATATTGCTCTGATTTATGTCAAATAGTGTTCTTCCTATGTTTTCCTCTAAGAGTTTTATAGTGTCCGGTATTACATTTAGGTCTCTAATCCATTTTGAGTTTATTTTTGTGTATGGTATTAGGGAGTGTTCTACTTTCATTCTTTTACATGTAGCTGTCCAGTTTTCCCAGCACCACTTATTGAAGAGACTGTCTTTTCTCCATTGTATATCCTTGCCTCCTTTGTCATAGATTACTTGACCATAGGTGCGTGAGTTTATCTCTGGGCTTTCTATCCTGTGCCATTGATCTATATTTCTGTTTTTGTGCCAGTACCATATTGTCTTGATTACTGTAATCTGGTAGTATAGTCTGAAGTCAGAGAGCCTGATTCCTCCAGCTCCGTTTTTCTTTCTCAATATTGTTTGGCTATTCGGGGTCTTTTGTGTTCCGTACCAATTGTGCAATTTTTTGTTCTAGTTCTGTGAAAAATGCCATTGGTAGTTTGATAGGGGTTGCACTGAATCTGTAGTTTTCTTTGGGTAGTATAGTCATTTTCACAATGTTGATTCTTCCAATCCAAGAACATGGTATATCTCTCCATCTGTTTGTGTCACCTTTAATTTCTTTCATCAGTGCCTTATAGTTTTCAACATACAGGTCTTTTATCTCCTTAAGTGGGTTTATTCCTAGGTACTTTATTTTTTCTGTTGCAATGGTAAATGGGAGTGTTTCCTTAGTTTTTCTTTCAGAGTTTTCATCAATAGTGTATAAGAATGCAAGAGATTTCTGTGCATTAATTTTGTATCCTGCTACTTTACCAGGTTCATTGATTAGCTCTCATAGTTTTCTGGTGGCATCTTTAGGATTCTCTATGTATAGTATCATGTCATCTGCAAACAGTGACAGTTTTACTTCTTCTTTTCCAATTTGTATTCCTTTTATTTCTTTTTCTTCTCTGATATCCATGGCTAAGACTTCCAAAACTATGTTGAATACTAGTGGTGAGAGTGGACATCCTTGTCTTGTTCCTGATCTTAGAGGAAATGCTTTCAGTTTTTCACCATTGAGAATGAAGTTTGCTGTGGGTTTGTCATATATGGCCTTTATTATGTTGAGGTAGTTTCCCTCTATGCCCACTTTCTGGAGAATTTTTATCATAAATGGGTGTTGAATTTTGCCAAAAGCTTTTTCTGCATCTATTGAGATGATCATATGGTTTTTATTCTTCAATTTGTTAATATGCTGTATCACATTGATTGATTTGATTATATTGAAGAATCCTTGAATCCCTGGGATAAATCCCACTTGATCATGGTGTTTGATCTTTTTAATGTGTTGTTGGATTCTCTTGGCTAGTATTTTGTTGAGGATCTTTGCATCTATATTTATCAGTGATATTGGTCTGTAATTTTCTTTTTTTGTAGTATCTTTGTCTGCTTTTGCTATCAGGGTGTTGGTGGCGTCATAGAATGAGTTTGTGTTCCTTCCTCTGCAATATTTTGGAAGAGTTTGAGAATGATAGGTGTTAGCTCTTCTCTAAATGTTTGACAGAATTCACCTGTGAAGCCATCTGGTCCTGGACTTTTGTTTGTTGGCATATTTTTAATCACAGTTTCAATTGCATTACTTGTGATTGGTCTGTTCATATTTTCTATTTCTTCCTAGTTCAGTCTTGGAAGGTTATACCTCTCTAAGAATTTGTCCTTTTCTTCCAGATTGTCCATTTTATTGGCATAGAGTTGCTTGTAGAAGTCTCTTAGGATGCTTTGTATTTCTGAGGTGTCTGTTGTAACTTCTTTTTTATTTCTGATTTTATTGATTTGAGTCCTCTCCCTCTTTTCTTGATGAGTCTGGCTAATGGTTTATCAATTTGGTTTATATTCTCAAAGAACCAGCTTTTATTTTATAGTTCTTTGCTATTGTTTTCGTTTCTATTTCATTTATTTCTGCTCCGATATTTATGATTTCTTTCCTTCTGCTAACTTTGGGTTTTCTTTGTTCTTCTTTCTCTAGTTCCTTTAGGTGTAAGGTTAGATTTATTTTAGATTTTTCTTGTTTCTTGATGTAGGCTTGTATTGCTGTAAAATTCCCTCTTTGAACTGCTTTTTTCTTTTTTTTGCGGTACATGGGCCTCTCGCCGTTGTGGCCTCTCCCATTGTGGAGCACAGGCTCCGGACGCGCAGGCTCAGCGGCCATGGCTCACGGGCCCAGCTGCTCCATGTCATGTGGGATCTTCCCGGACCGGGGCATGAACCCGTGTCCCCTGCATCGGCAGGCGGACTCTCAACCACTGCACCACTAGGGAAGCCCTGAACTGCTTTTGCTACATCCCGTAAGTTTTGGATTGTCATGTTTCCACTGTCAGTTCTCTCTAGGTATTTTTTGATTTCCTCTTTGATTTCCTCAGTGATATCTTGGTTATTTAGTAACATATTGTATAGCCTCCATGTTTTTGTGTTTTTTACGTTTTTTTCCCCTGTAATTCATTTCTAATCTCATAGTGTTGAGGTCAGAAAAGATGCTTGATATGATTTCAATTTTCTTAAATTTACTGAGGCTTGATTTGTGGCCCAAGATGTGATCTATCCCCGAGAATGTTCCCTGTGCACTTGAGAAGATAGTGTAATCTGCTGTTTTAGTATGGAATGTCCTATAAATATCAATTAAAACTATCTGGTCAATTGTGTCATTTAAATTTTGTGTTTCCTTATGAAATTTGTTTGCATGATCTGTCCATTGGTGTAAGTGACTATTATTGTGTTACTGTTGATTTCCTCTTTTATAGGTGTTAGCCATTGCCTTATGTATTGAGGTGTTCCTATGTTGGTGCATATATATTTATAATTGTTATATCTTCTTCTTGGATTGATCCCTTGATCATTATGTGGTGTCCTTCCTTGTCTCTTGTAACATTCTTTATTTTAAAGTCTATTTTATCTGATATGAGTATTGCTACTCCAGCTTTCTTTTGATTTCCATTTGCATGGAATATCTTTTTCATCTCCTCACTTTCAGTCTGTATGCATCCCTAGGTGTGAAGTGGGTCTGTTGCAGACAGCATATAGATGGCTCTTGTTTTTTTATCCATTCAGCGAGCTTGTGTCTTTTGGTTGGAACATTTAATGCATTCAGGTTTAAGGTAATTATTGATATGTATATCCCTGTTACCATTTTCTTAATTGTTTCAGGTTTGTATTTGTATGTCCTTTTTTTCTTTTGTGTTTCCCACTTAGAGAAGTTCCTTTAGCATTTGTTATAGAGCTGGTTTGGTGGTGCTGAATTCTCTTAGCTTTTGCTTGTCTGTAAAGCTTTTGATCTCTCCATCGAATCTGAGTGAGACTCTTCCTCAGTAGAGTAATCTGGGTTGTAGTTTCTTCCTTTTTATCACTTTAAATATGTCATGCCACTCCCTTCTGGCTCTTAGAGTTTCTTCTGAGAAACCAGGTGTTAACCTTATGGGAATTCCCTTGAATGTTATTTGTCATTTTCCTTTGCTGCTTTCTATAATTTTTCCTTGCCCTTAATTTTTGCCAGTTTGATTACCATGTGTCTTGGGGTGTTTCTCCTTGGATTTATCCTGTATCAGACTCTCTCCACTTCCTGGACTTGGGTGGTTATTTCCTTTCCCATGTTAGGGAAGTTTTTGACTATAATCCCTTCAAATATGTTCTCGGGTCCCTTTTCTCTCTCTTCTCCTTTTGGGACCCCTATAATGTGAATGTTGTTGCTTTTAATGTTGTCTCAGAGGTCTCTTAATCTGTCTTCATTTCTTTTCATTCTTTTTTCTTTATTCTGTTCCACAGCAGTGAATTCCATCATTCTGTCTTCCAGGTCACTTATCCGTTCCTCTTCCTCAGTTATTCTGCTATTGATTCCTCCTAGTGCATTTTTCATTTAAGTTATTGTACTGTTCATCTCTGTTTGTTCCTTCATTCTTCTAGGGCTTTGTTAAATATTTCTTGCATCTTCTCTATCTTTGCCTCCATTTTTTTCCGAGGTCCTGGATCATCTTCACTATCATTATTCTGAATTCTTTTTCTGGAAGTTTGCCTATCTCCACTCTATTTAGTTGTTTTTCTGGGGGTTTATCTTGTTCCCATATCTGGTACATAGCCCTCTGCCTTTTCATCTTGTCTATCTTTCTGTGAATGTGGTTTTTGTTCCACAGGCTGCAGGATTGTAGTTCTTCCTTCTGCTGTCTGCCCTCTGGTGGATGAGGCTATCTAAGAGGCTTGTGCAAGTTTCCTGATGGGAGAGGCTCTTGGGTAGGACTGGCCGTTGCTCTGTTCTGCAGAGCTCAGTAAAACTTTAATCTGCTTGTCTGCTGATGGGTGGGGCTCAGTTCCCTCCCTGTTGGTTGTTTGGCCTGAGGCGACCCAACCCTGGAGCCTACCGGGCTCCCGGAGGGCTCACACCAAGAAGTGCTTCCCAGAACTTCTGCTGTAGTGTCCTTGTTCTCACGGTGATACATAGCCACCCCCCACCTCTGCAGGAGACCCTCTAACACTAGCAGGTAGGTCTGGTTCAGTCTCCTATGTGGTCACTGTTCCTTCGCCTCAGTTCCAATGTGCACGCTACTTTCTGTGTGCCCTCCAAGAGTGGAGTCTCTGTTTCCCCCAGTCTTGTTGAAGTCATGCAACCAAATCTCACTAGCCTTCAAAGTCTGATTCACTAGGAATTCCTCCTCCTGTGGCCAGACCCCAGATTGGGAAGCCTGATGTGAGGCTCAGAACTGTCACTCCAGTGGGTGGGCTTCTATGGTATAAGTGTGCTCCAGTTTGTGAGTCACCCACCGAGCAGTTATGGGATTTGATAGTTATGGGATTTGATAGTATTGTGATTGCACCCCTCCTACTATCTCACTGTGGCTTCTCCTTTGTCTTTGGATGTGGGGTCTTTTTTTTGGTGAGTACCAGTTTCTTCCTGTTGATGATTGTTCAGCAGTTAGTTGTGATTCCATTGCTCTCCCAAGAGGGAGTGAGAGCACATCTTTCTCTTCCATCTTGAGCCAATCTCCCCTTTTCCTGTTTTAGATTGGGGTTCTGTTTTACCTTATTGATTCATTATTGTTGATTCTTTTATATTTTTATTTTTCCTAATAAATCTTTTATTTTTCTAATGTTATTTTATTCTTTATACTTTGTTATTGTTCTCTCCTTTAGGCTTGTTCTCCCCCCACCCCTATTTTTTTCTTTTTTCTGTTGTGGTTTTATTTTACCTTGTTGCAGTTGTTTCAATTATAGATTTATTTCCTACTATAATGTTTATCTTTCTAATATTATTTTGTTTTGTATCCTTGATATTGTACTGCTCCTTTTTTTCTTTCTTTCTCACTTTTTTTCCAGTGCTGGATGTCTCAGGACAAACAACCAGTAAGACAGGAATATAGCACCACCCAGCAAAAAAAAAAAAAAAAAAAAAAAAAAAAAAAAAAAAAAAAAATGAAATGACAAAAAAACATGTTACAAATGAAGGAGCAAGGTAAAAACATACAAGACCAAATAAATGAAGACAAAATACACAACTTACCTGAAAAAACAATTCAGAGAAATGATACTAAAGATGATCCAAAATCTCGGAAAGAGAATGGAGAAAATACAAGAAACATTTAATAAGGACCTATAAGAACTAAAAAGCAAACACACAGTGATGAACAACACAAGTACTGAAATTAAAAATACTCTAGAAAGAATCAATAACAGAATAACTGAGCAGAAGAATGGGTAAGTGAGCTGGAAGATAAAATGGTGGAAATACCTGCCAAGGAGCAGAATAAAGAAAAAAGAATGAAAAGAATTGAGGAACGTCTCAGAGACCTCTGGGACAGCATTAAACACACCAACATTCAAATTATAGGGTTCCCAGAAGAAGAAGCGAAACAGAAAGGGTTTGAGAAAATATTTGAAGAGATTATAGTCAAAAACTTCCCTAAATGGGAAAGGAAATAATCAATTCCAGGAAGCGCAGAGAGTACCATACAGGATAAACCATAAGGATAAACCCAGAGAGAAACACAGCAAGACATATATTAATCAAACAATCAAAAATTAAAAAGAAAGAAAAAAAAACTATTAAAACCAGCAAGGGAAAAGCAAACATGACATACAAGTGAATCCCCATAAAGTTAACAGCTGATTTTTCAGCAGAAACTCTGCAAGCCAGAAGGGAGTGGCAGGACATCTTTAAAGTGATGAAAGAGAAAAACCTAAAACCAACATTACTCTTCCCAGCAAAGATCTCATTCAGATTTGATGAGCAAGAAAGGAAAACCTTTACAGATAAGCAAAAGTGAAGAGAATTCAGCATCACCAAACCAGCACCACCATCCTTTAGCTTTACAACAGTTGCTAAAGGAACTTCTCTAGGCAGGAAACACAAGAGAAGGAAAAGACCTACAAAAACAAACCCAAAACAATTAAGAAAATGGTAATAGGAACATACATATTGATAATTACCTTAAATATAAATGGGTTAAATGCTCCAACCAAAAGGCATAGACTGGCTGAATGGATACAAAACAAGACCCATATATATGTGGTCTACAAGAGACCCGCTTCAGACCTAGGGACACATACAGGCTGAAAGTGAGCAGATGGAAGAAGATATTCCATGAAAATGGAAATCAAAAGAAAGCTGGAGTAGCAATTCTCATATCATACAAAATAGACTTTAAAATAAAGACTATTCCAAGAGACAAAGAAGGAAACTACATAATGATCAAGGGATCGAGCCAAGAAGAAGATATAACAATTGAAAATATTTATGCATCCAACGTAGGAGCACCTCAATACATAAGGCAAATACTAACAGCCGTAAAAGGGGAAATCGACAGTAACACAATCATAGTAGGGTACTTTAACACCACACTTTCACCAATGGACAGATCATCCAAAATGAAAATAAGAAAGGAAACACAAGCTTTAAATGATACATTAAACAAGATGGACTTAATTGATATTTATAGGACATTCCATCCAAAAACAACAGAATACACTTTCCTCTTAATTGCTCATGGAACATTCTGCAGGATAGACCATATCTTGGGTCGCAAATCAAGCCTTGGTTAATTTACGAAAATTGAAATTGTATCAGGTATCTTTTCTAACCACAATGCTATGACTCTAGATATCAATTACAGGAACAAAAAAAAACTGTAAAAAATACAAACACATGGAGGCTAAACAGTATGCTACTAAATAACCAAGAGATCACTGAAGAAATCAAAGAAGAATTCAAAAATACCTGGAAATAAATGACAATGAAACATGATGACCCAAAACCTATGGAATGCAGCAAAAGCAGTTCTAAGAGGGAAGTTTATAGCAATACAGTCATACCTTAGGAAACAAGAAAAATCTCAAATAAACAACCTAACCTTACACCTAAAGCAATTAGAAAGAAGAAAAAAAAAAAAAGTTAGCAGAAAGAAAGAAATCATTAAAATCAGATCAGAAAAAAAATAAAAAGAAATGAAGGGAACAGTAACAAAGATCAATAAAACTAAAAGCTAGTTCTTTGAGAACATAAAATTGATAAACTATTAGCTAGCCTCATCAAGAAAAAAAGTGAAAAGACTCAATTCAACAAAATTAGAAATGAAAAGGGAGAAGTAAAAACTGACACTGAAGAAATACAAAGGGTCATGAGAGATTACTACAAGCAACTATACGCCAATAAAATGAACAACCTGAAAGAAATGGACAAATTCTTAGAAAAGCACAACCTTCTGAGGCTGAACCAGGAAGAAGTAGAAAACATAAGCAGACCAATCACAAACACTGAAATTGAAATTCTGATTAAAAATCTTCCAACAAACAAAAGCCCAGGACCAGATGGCTTCACATGTGAATTCTTTCAAACATTTAGACAAGATCTAACACCTATCCTTTTCAAACTCTTCCAAAATATAGCAGAGGAACACTCCCAAACTCATTCTATGAGGCCACACTTGCCCTGATACCAAAACCAGGCAAAGATGTCACACAAAAAAAGAAAACTATAGGCCAATATCTCTGATGAACATAGATGCAAAAATCCTCAGCAAAATACTAGCAAACAGATTCCAACAGCCCATTAAAAGGATAAGACACCATGATCAAGTGGAGTTTATCCCAGGAATGCAAGGATTCTTCAATATGTGCAAATCAATTAATGTGATACACATATTAACAATTTGAAGGATAAAAACCATATGATAATCTCAATAGATGCAGATCCATTTCCTCTAAGATCAGGAAAAAGACAAGGTTGCCCACTCTCACCACTATTATTCAACATAGTTTTGGAAGTTTTAGCCACAGCAATCAGAGAAGAAAAAGAAATAAAAGGAATCCACATCAGAAAAGAAGAAGTAAAACTGTCACTGTTTGCAGATGACATGATACTATACATAGAGAATCCTAAAATTGCTACAAGAAAACTCCTAGAGCTAATTAATGAATTTGGTAGAGTAGCAGGATTCTGTGCAAAATTTTTGCACAGAAATCTTTTGCATTCCTATACACTAATGAAAAATCTGAAAGAAAAATTACAGAAACACTCCCAGTTACCATTGCAACAAAAAGAATAAAATACCTAGGAATAAACCTACCTAAGGAGACAAAAGACCTGTATGCAGAAAACTGTAAGACACTGATGAAAGAAATTAAAGATGATAAAAACAGATGAAGAGATATACTGTGTTCTTGGATTGCAAGAATCAACATTGTGAAAATGACTGTACTACCCAAAGCAATCTACAGATTCAGTGCAATCCCTATCAAACTACCAATGACATTTTTCACAGAACTAGAACCAAAAAACACACAGTTTGTATGGAAACACAAAAGACCCAATTAGCCAAAGCAATCTTGAGAAAGAGAAACGGAACTGGAGAAATCAGCTCCTGAACTTCAGACTATACTACAAAACTACAGTAATCAAGACAGTATTGTACTGGCACAAAAACAGAAATATAGATCAATGGAACAGAATAGAAAGCCCAGAGATAAACCCACACACATATGGTCACCTTATCTTTGATAAAGGAGGCAAGGGTATACAATGGAGAAAAGATAGCCTCTTCAATATGTGTTGCTGGGTAAACTGGATAGCTACATGTAAAAGAATGAAATTAAAACAGTCCCTGACACCATACAGAAAAATAAACACAAAATGGATTAAAGACCTAAATGTAAGGCCAGACACTATCAGACTCTTAGAGGAAAACATAGGAAGAACACTCTTTGACATAAATCACAGCAACATCTTTGAGAAATGGAAATAAAAGCAAATATAAACAAATAGGACCTAATGAAACTTAAAACTTTTGCACAGCAAAGGAAACCATAAAAAAGATGAAAAGATAACCCTCAGAATGGGAGAAAATATTTACAAATGAAGCAACTGACAAGAGATTAATCTCCAAAATTTATAAGCAGCTCATGCAGCTCAATATCAAAAAAACAAACAACCCAATCCAAATATGGGCAGAAGACCTAAATAGACATTTCTCCAAAGAAGATATACAGATTGCCAACAAACACATGAAAAGATGCTAACATCACTAATCATTAGAGAAATGCAAATCAAAACTACAATGAGTATCACCTCACACCAGTCAGAATGGCCATCATCAAAAGGTCTACAAACAATAAATGCTGGAGAGGGTGTGGAGAAAAGGGAACCCTCTTGTACTGTTTGGGCGAATGTAAATTGATATGGCCACTATGGAGAACAGTATGTAGGTTCCTTAAAAAACTAAAAATAGAACTACCATATGACCCACCCAGCAATCCCACTACTGGGCATATACCCTGAGAAAACCATAATTCAAAAAGAGTCATGTACCACAATGTTCATTGCAGCTCTACTTACAATAGCCAGGATGTGGAAGCAACCTAAGTGTCCATCAACAGATAAATGGATAAAGAAGATGTAGCACATATGTCCTATCGAATATTACTCAGCCATAAAAAGAAACGAAATTGAGTTATTTGTAGTGAGGTGATTGGACCTAGAGTCTGTCATACAGAGTGAAGTAAGTCAGAAAGAATAAAACAAATACTGTATGCTAACACATGTATGTGGAATCTAAGAAAAAAATGGTTCTGATGACCTTAAGGGCAGGACAGGAATAAAGACGCAGTTGTAGAGAATGGACGTGAGGACACGGGGTGGGGGAAGGGTAAGCCGGGACAAAGTGAGAGAGTAGCATTTACATTTATACAATACCAAGTGTGAAATAGCTAGTGGGAAGCAGCTGCAGAGCACAGGCAGATCAGCTCGGTGCTTTGCGACCACTTAGATGAGAGGGATAAGGAGGGTGGGAGGGAGACACAAGAGGGTGGGGATATGGGGATATACGTATGCATATAGCTGATTCACTTTGTTCCACAGTAAAAACTAACATAACACTGTAAAGCAATTATACTCCAATAAAGATGTTAAAAAAAATAAGAATCAATCTATAAACTCTTCATATCAACAGGCTAAAGAAGAAATATCACATGATCATATCAACTGATGCAGAAAAAGCATGTGACAAAATTCAAAACTCATTCATGATATATATTCTCAGAAAACTAGTAATAGAGGAGAGTTTCCTCAACTTGGTATATAACATATAAAACTGTCCCCCCCACCAGCTTGGGAACCAGGTGAGGAGATCCACCCTCACCACTACTATTCAACACAGCACTAGATGTTCTAGCCAGTGCAATAAAGCAAGAAAGTGAAATCAAAGGCATTTGCATTGGAAAGGAAGAAATACAACTGTCTCTATTTACAGATGGCATGATGGTCAGCAGAGAAGATCCCAAAGAATCGACACATTTTTTGCCTGTGTATGCCGTATTACTGCAGCACCATTTGTTGAAAAGACTCTCCTTTGAATTACTTTTACACCTCTGTCAAAAATCAAGTTGCTGATGTTGGACAGTTTCTGGGGTCTCTATTCAAATATGTGTCTCTCCTTCCATTAATACTATACTGTTGTTTGTTTTTGTTTACCAGTAATAAAAAAAGATTTATTTGGAAAAAAATACTTAGAAATAACTAAGATGTCCTTCAGTAGGTGAGTGGATAAATAAACTGTGGTACATCCAGACCATGGGATATTATTCAGAGAATAAAATAAAAGAAATTATCTATCAAGACATGAAAAGACATGGAGGGACTTTAAATACATCACTAAGTAAAAAGAAGCCAATCTGAGAACACTCCATACTGTATGATTCCAACTTTATGACATTCTGGAAAAGGCAAAACTATGGAGACAAAAACAGATCAGTGGTTGCCAGGGTGAGGGACGAAGAGGTGATTAAGCAGAGCACAGAGGATTTTTAAGGGAGTGAAAATACTTTATATGATGTCATAGTGATGGATATAAGACATTATGCATTTGTCAATACCCATAGAATGTACAGCACCAAGAGTGAACCCTAAGGATAACTGTGGACTTTGGGTGATCATGTGTCGACATAGCTTTGTTCTTGGTAAAAAATGTACCACTCTGGTGAGAAATGTTAATAATGAGGGCAGTTATGCATATGTTGGGGCATTGGGTATATGGAAAATTCCTGTACCTTCCTCTCAATTTTATTATAACTCTAAAACTGCTTTAAAAATAAAGTCTTAAAAATGCCCCAAAATGAGATGTATCCCAAATTCATGGACCATTATAGACAATAAGTAGCAGCTCCCTCACTGTCATACACAATAATAATTCTAGTAGAACTGAATAAAATCTCTCTTTAACAAGTTGATTAAAAAATTAATTTTTGACTTATATGCAAAATATCCTCAGTAAATGCTTAAAAGAAAGCAGAAACACCTGGATTGTGAAAGCAGTCATTGTTTTGCTCAGAATTTATTAATACATAGAGGTATGCTCTCATGGTGCTTATCATTGTAGAAAAAACTTATTCTGTCATAGAGGCAGAAGGCTCGATTCAGGAAAGTACGTCTCATTCCAAAAAATTTGGCTAATTTGACAAAGTATATTTTAGTAATGGACAAAGTATGCCTGAAGTGCCACAGCTTTATTTTTTTTTTAAGTTGCAAGAGGAATAATCCTGCCATTTACAGATGGTGTCAATGGAGACCCTTGACAAAGGATAAGATGTCCTCTGAGAATGCCTCCATTCTGGAGTGATGTATTTCATCCCTCTGCAGACTTGACCCAACACATTGTGTGGCATTCCTCAAATGAGGCACCAGTGACATTCATTTTTCCCTTGCTGCTTCTGAGACTTATGTCAACACCTAGCTGGTGAAATTCTTCATTATGTTTCCTAGTTTTAATAAGAATGCAACCAGCCCAATTCCTTCGAGCATCTAAATTCACTGCATTCTGGGAGAAATTAAGAGCATTCAATCTCTCTATATTTATTTCCCTGAAAATGAAGCATGCTGCTAGAAGCACATTTTTTTCTGGCAGAAAATAATTTTATGAGTACAACTCACAACTTAAATTAATGAAAGAATGAGGATCTATAATTAGTTTTCCAATGCAATTATTGTTACTGAGAATATAGTTTTCCCCCTTAAAAAGAGAGAGAGAGAGAGAGAATGATAAAGCAAATATAGCAAAATGTTAACCATGAATAGATCTAAGTAAGCAAATATGGAAATTCATGTACTATTTTTGGAACTTTCTATAAATTGGCAACTAAAACAAAATAAATGTTAAAAAATTGTGTTCACACCTCTCCTATAGCAGCCCTTATACCCATTAAGTACACCAATTTCTGTATTACATAACACTTAAGTTCTAATATCAAATATATAGTATGTTTATCATGAATCTCCCTCCATAAAAATACAAGTTCTCAGGGACAGGAACATTTGCAATTTTGTACAAGGTAATCCTGTTTCTAGAACTGTACCTAGCATTTTGTAGATGTAAAATAGATATTCTTCAGCTAATGAATAAATGTATAATTAGTTAAAATAGAAAAAAAAATTAATTACAAAAATAATTGTGTTGAGAAATGAAGTTGCCCATTGCATGTAAGGTGGTTCCTCTTTCACTGAATGCTAATCACTTGATTTGCTCTTTTGCTGGAAAGTCAAAAAAAAAAAAAAAAAGAGAGAGAGAATAAAGAAGAAAAGAAAAAAACAAAGACAAAAGCTGTTTTACAATACTGTGTGTGGTTCCTTTAGGAAAAGGCCTTCAGGAAGGCTCTCAATTAAAGTTCATTGAAAGTTTAACTGAAGTTATTAAATGACTGCTTTTGGCAAAAAAAAAAAGACTGAGCAGTAGTTTTTGAGTAGTGTGTATAGGCAATATTGTTTTCTCTTGCTCTTACTAGCTTTACCATCTTTGTTCCCATCTTCCTCATGAAAGAGTAGAGAGATGCTGCTTTGATAATAGGGTTAAATTTTGTTTGTGTTGATTTTTAGTTTTAATGAAATATACACAGAGATACTAATTGGTCAAATTTATCAAAATTCATGATATATATACATACACGTATATATGTATGTGGGTCTATATAAACATGTATATTTGTATGTGTATATCAGCTATTAGAGAAATTAGTAAATTTTATATTCTTCAAACTGAGGCAAAGATATCATCTTCACTCTGATGTTGTTTACTAGAAAGCCAAACTCTTTTTCTTCTTCCACAAATCATCCTTTTAGGTAGGAGATATTTTTTAACTTCAACTCTTGAACTACCAAAGCATATTTCACTATCAGGCCATGCTAAACATTAGCAGTTACAGAGTTCCTGAATATCTATTTGTGTGT
Source organism: Lipotes vexillifer (assembly GCF_000442215.2). Taxonomy (NCBI): domain Eukaryota; kingdom Metazoa; phylum Chordata; class Mammalia; order Artiodactyla; family Lipotidae; genus Lipotes; species Lipotes vexillifer. Next base: position 2,324,253 of record NW_006770161.1, read on the forward strand.
GAATAATTCAATGTACTTTGAAGAAATGTTCCACGAATCGTTAATGAACAAGAAAATGTTTGTGCTAGGTAGATCCAAAAGATGGAATAGGGGGGTTATCCAGTCATTCGCAAGCTCGAATCCAACAATAACTCAGAAATCAGTGTAAAGAACGTGACACAGGATACCCGTGAGGGCGTCTTTTCTTATCCACCCAGTTTTGTTTGTGAGACAAGAAAGAAGGTGTGTGATTAAACATGAACACAGGTATACTCCCATGCCTAATTTCTGACCCATTATCAAGTCTCTGGATGAAAATCTTGTCTCAAAGGAATGCAGGATTAGAATTTACTGTGAAGATATTTGAAAGAAAGCCCTCTACTCCAAGCACTGAAAATTAGATGTTTAAATTTATTTCAAAAATCACTATTTTTCTTTTTGGAAAAGTCCCCTTAATCCCAAATTCAACTTCCATAGCACTGGTGGTCCCAGTGTCTGCCAGGCTGTATGTGCCTAAATGTGTTTGTATAGTTGAACTTAGAGTTAAAAATTAGTGACACATCCCTTTCTTCTTCCTTTTCCTCCCTCTGTTTCACTCCAGCTAGAGACTGACTGAGTTGATTACAAACTCAGGGCTCTACAGTTTCCCACTAAAACACATTAACTTTAATAAATGTCCTTACCCATGACCTTACATTGTTTTCTCACATACATTATCTAATTTCATGTTTACAGTAACATTTGAGGTATGTATTAATTTAGCATTGTTTTTCAGATTAAATACCTTAAGTTTAGACAGGTTTGCTCAGCCATTAATTAGTAAAGCTGAATTTGAAACCGGTGTCTTTGATTCTAATTCAATTTATATAAATAACTTCTTAGATGCAGTTTCCTTGTGTGTAAGTGAATGAAATATGTCTGTGTATATATATAAACTTCCTGGTATCATTTAGAAGATATATAGTAGATGTTGTGTGTGTGTGTGTGTATGTGTGTGTTTCTTATAAATGGAGCATGAGAGATTCTGGTTTAATAAGGAGTTACATATATCAGAATTCAGAATAATCAAGAAATTATCTTAATTTAAAATATATACCCTGTTTAGAGGCTATTATTTTAACTTTATTACCAGAGAATTAGAGATGATGTTAATTCCAACTCTAAGGCAGTGCCCACCTAAGTGAGTATAAGTCAGTAAAACCACAGGTTCACGAGATGGACAGCAGAGAAATTTCGATCCCAGTTGAGATATCCAGCAGGGGATGGGATAGACGAGTGGGACATCTGAGGTGACACCAGAAACAAATGGTTTATGGATAATGAGGCTGAGATTTCCCATCAGTACTAATTCCTGAAACTGTTCTTTTTCCACCTGAAGCCAGGGAGGTTTGTACCACTCCCACAGGAGACATGTTGCAGAAAGCAGTCATGGAATTTTTGCAGAATGTATGCTCACATGAAAAGTCTGTCACAACTTCATTATTTCCAGAATATGTGAAATAGCAAATAAAAACAAAAATAGCAAATAATAGTTGTGATAGATTGTAAAGTGGCTACAAAATCTCCCTGTGCCTGAATGTACCCCTCTTTGCTATGTGACAGAGTGTATTCTTCCATCCTGTGAAATTGAGTTGGTCATGTGACTTGCTTTGGCAAATGGGGTATTAGCAAATGCCTCAAGCAGAAGTTTACAAGCACTAGTGAGTAGGGCTTGCCCAATGGCTGTCCTTGGAATCCTAAGATTGCCATATGAAAGAGCTCAAGCTAGCCTATGGGACCCATGTGGAGGGGAACCAAAGCATCCCACTGACAGCCAACCAGCTGCCAGATACACCAGTGAGACCATCCCCAGTCCTGAAACCAGCTGGTCTCACAGCTGACCACCAATGCATGAGAGAATCCAGCAGAGATCAGACCAGAAGAAACATCCAGCCCACAGTATTATAAGATGGATAAAATGGCTATTGTTTCACATTTCTAGTTTGGGGCAGTTGTAATGCAGCATCAGCTAAACGGACACAACACTGAAAGTACAACCAGTGAAGACTGAGTCAAGCAAAGCAGAATTTCTCAGTCCTTTAAAAAATATCTCAGAGAAATCACAGGCAGAATGATTGGGAAAATATCATATTTGACTAGGATATGCCATAGCAATTGGGTCCTGTAGATTGCTGCTTGTGGTGGGCGATGTCACATTAAATGTCATAAAGGGCTGAATACAAACCCAGACTCTGCATTGTAGTATGGAGGAGCTCTCTAACCTTGCTGAGTTTCAGGGTTTTTTTAATCTATAAAATGGAATTAAAAACCTTTTTCTTTTACAATGTCAATTAGTATTGTATCAGTATGCCATCTGACACAGTGTAGGTGCTAAATAAAATGATAGCAATTTTAGTTTTGGTGATGATAATAATGCAGGCAGAAATCCTGCACCCATACCCAGAACATCCTTGCATGAGCTATTTAGGTCAAAGGGCACCACAGGATACAGGCTGCACACTTGATGTATCTGTTCTGATAGGGTGAAGAATTTGACAAGGACCAGCCTGGAACAGCCTGGGGCAATGGACTTAAAGATTGGGAATAATGAAGAAACACAGTAAGGAAACATGACTGATGATTTAATGAGGGTGAGGGGCTTGTTATTAACACCAGAAATACACTGAAACAATGTTTGTTTGTTTTTTCACAATGTGGAAACTTTCTTCCAGGTAGGTGTATAGATCTAAGAGCAGAGACACTGAAAAAAAAATTGTTTTAATTATTTATTCTCTTTATTTTTTTGGCTGTGTCAGGTCTTAGTTGCAGCATGCGGGATCTTTTGTTGTGGCATGACGGCTTCTTTCTAGTTATGGTGCTTGGACTTCTCTCTAGTTGTGGCATGTGGGTTTTTTCTCTCTAGTTGTGGTGTGGGCTCTGTAGTTTGTGGCGTATGGGTTTAATTGCCCCGCAGCATGTGGGATCTTAGTTCCCTCATTAGGGATCAAACCCACATCCCCTGCATTGGAAGACAGATTCTTTACCACTAGACCACCAGCAAAGTCCCTGAAAAATTTTTTATTCTAATAGTTTAGTTTACATCTTTAAAGGAGTCTCTTGTTTTCCATATAAGTGTTTACACTAAGTTTTCATATTTGGGGATTAATTTAATAAAATAAAATAACATTTATCAAAGAAATGAACTACATTCATAAATAGACATATCTTAAAAATCTACTTCTAATGAAAAAGCATTTCTTAAAAGTTAAATAAGCAAGTAAATAAATAAACTGCACATTTTCTATCACACATATAGTTAAAGGTTAAAAAAAATAGCCATAAGACCTCTGTTCCTAAAAAAAATGATGATCTAGGTATCTTCAAAAAGAAAAAAAAAGCCAGCTGGTAAGAAAAAGAAGAAAAAAAGAACTTTTTTGTGTGAAATATACATATATTATAAGGAAAAAGTATTTTAAAAACCTGTTTAAATGAATAAACAAGACTCAAAATTTTGGAAATTCTTAGGGCTCAAAATGAAGTCGGAATCTTGAACCCTGAGTGATTATTTATCAGGGAAGTTGGTAGCTGCCCCAAATCATTGTCTAATCCCTGGTAATTTTTAGGCTCCTATTGAATACAATATACCCTGGGGACAGAGACCAGGCTTTGGGCCTGCAAAAAGTAAGCAGCTGAAATAGAAAGGCTGCATCAGCCCAGGACTTTATGGGGCCACATCATCAGTGAACTTAGAGGTGAGAAAAAAATCCAGCCTCAATGCCAGTATGACTTGTCCTTGGGGGTGAGTAAAAGAAAAAGAAAAAGAATACTTCTTAGCTGTAATGAAGGAAAAATTTTCAAGTTTTTAAGGAAAAAAGTATAGTATTTTTATGCCAGTAAGACTTCATAAGTATTGTAATGCATGAAACAGTAAAAAATTAATTACCTAATTAATAAAAGCTTACTATACCAAAATACACCATTCACAAAAATAGTGGCGAAAAAAAAGACACGAAATAGTTATTTATCACACGTATAAGCTTTATAAAGAATTCCCGGAACCAATAAGAAAAACAAAGCAAACTGCCTAATAGAAAAATGGCCAAAGACATGAACAGATATTGTGCTGAAAAATGAAAACACATCAACCAAAAAAAAAAAAAAGCAAAGATGATCAACATCATTAGTAACCTTGGAAAACCAACCTAAAAATCACAATGAGATACCATTTCACTCCTTCTAAATTGGCAAAACATTTAAAGGTCTAAAAATTGAAAGGTTGGACAGGGCTGTGGAACAATGGGAACCCTCATACACTAGTGGTAGGAGTGTAAATTGGTACATTTGCTTTGGAAAGCAATTCAGTATTCTCTGTAACAGTTTAAGATGCAAGTATACCATGACTCAGCAATTTCACTCCTAGATAAACTTTGCTTTGTGTATCAGAAAAGACATATAATAGAATGACCTTGTCTATGTTGTTTGTAATACACTCAAATACCCACCTATATGAAAACAGAGCAAAAATTGTGGAATAGACACAAAAGTGTCTATATAGCAGTAAAATAATTAATTAGATCTATATGCATACAATGAATTAATCTCAAAGACAAAATTTTGAGTGAAAAAGCCAAACTATAGAGTAAAATTCAGGACGATATTTAAAGTTCTAAACAGTGTAAACCATTATACTGTTTTAAAAACGGATAGAAAATAACACCTCATATTGATGGGTTATGCCTTCCTGGGAAGGAAGGTTTTATTTCTTAATAAAAGGTGGTTAAGAGGTGGTTACACACACATATATTTATAATGTTAGCCTTCATAAAGATTTCATGCTTATGAAATATTGCATAATCCATTTTTTAAGAATGAACTTGAAAGCCACATACCAGTTATACCAAATTCATGCTAGTCATTAACCATGGGGGAGGGAAAATAGACTGGGTTTGTGGGTATGAGAGAAAGAAATTTAGAAGAAATTATTGAGGTACAATTGACATATAACATTAGTTTCAGATGTACAATATAATGATTCAATATGTGTATATATTGTGAAACAATCATGACAATAAGTCTAGTTAACATCTGTCATTACACAGAGTTACAAAATGATTTTCTTTCTACTTGGGATCCATGACTTTTCCTTGTTGCCATTCATATTGGAGCACTAGTGTCCTGCCTTGGGCACACATCTAAATTAGCCACCCAAGCATTGTCTGTGGTATCACCTTGCTTTAATTCTTTCCATAGCACTTATCAATGTTACACTGATTTGTGTAAGTATTTATTGTCTCTCTCTCTCTCTAGAAGGTAAAATCACATATATAACCCTGACTATGTGCCTGGGTTCTCTGTTCAAGAACTCCAAGTGTGTCTACTGATTTAAGATTCAGTACAGCCCTTAAAGGTAGGTGCCATTCTTGTCCCCATTATACAGATGAAAAAAACTGAGGCACAGAGACACTAAGTTACCTGCTGGAGATCCCAGAGTGAGTAAGCACCACAGCCAAGACTTGCCCTTGGACAGGCTGGCTCTAGAATCTACCACTTCACCTCTCTATTCTACTCACCACTTTCTGTACAAAATGACATGGGCTTTGTGTTTTTCTCATTTTTCTCTCTATCCCTACCACTTAGAATGATATTTGGCACATGGTGCTATTTAAAAATTTAAATTAAAAAATTTTTGAGTAAATAAATAAATGGTACATTTTAAAGAAAATCCATGTTTATATTGCTTGTCTCATACACACACACACAATATAGAAAGCAGAATGCTGTGTGACCTAAATGTTCAGCACCCTAAATTTAGCTACACTCTGTTTCAGTTTCTTCATCTGTAAAATGGGCATAATAATAGAACCTATAACACAGATTGGTAAGGATTAAGTAATTTAATATACAGAAATATTTAGAACAGAGCCTGTGTGTATATATGTGTGTGTATATATATATATATGTACATATGCATATATTATTTAATTATATATTTTATATAGTTTTATTGTATATATTTTACATATTATATATAACTTCTCAATAAACGGTAGGTATAATTGTGAAGAAGATAAACCTGGATGACTGGAAAACATTTTTCTTTTGTACTTTTCTTTCTTTACTAAATTTCCAAACACATAAATATGTTATCTAAATGTAGTCATTTATTTATAGATCTATATCTGTATGTGACTCCTTCAGGTTCTTTTGAGGAGAAACACCTAAACTGGCTGGGCCCCTTTCATGTTACTGTCACTTTACTGGCTCCAGCTGCCTACAGCAAATCTGCATCTTCTCAACAGAACAGTGTCTCATTCAAGAACTATTAACCTGGAGCCTGCGATGTGCCAGGATCCCTCTTAGCAGCAAGAGGACGGAGGTGGAGGCATAAGCCCAACCATCCAGTTACTCACATTCCACTGGAGGGAGGAGAAAGAACGGCAAACAAACTAGTACTGCACAGCACTCTGAGTTCTATGACAGAGGGAACACTGCTAGGGCAGAGTGAAGAGCCACAGAGACATCAGGTTGCCCTGTGCTCCCATGTGCCAGGACAGTCTTGATCCAGCAGGGTGTCCAAAAGGAGACCTGTTCTCTTATTCTCAAAAGCCAGCAGAATTCTAATAAGAAGGATCTGCTCTAAAAATAGGTCTCTACCTTGTCATGCTGATCTGTTTCTCTTTCCTCACAATAAACTTACAACACAGCAAATATTAATATACCCATTTTATGAATGAAAAACTGAGGCAGAGAGGTTCAGGAACTTTCCTGATAAGAAGAAAAGCTCCAGAATCCATGTCTGAAGATCACAGGCAGAAGAAATTGTGCCAATTATTACAAGATGTCTTTGAGCAAGTTATTCACTTCTCAATTTGCAGATCTAAAATGGCCTGATAAATGTGATTTGCATTATTTCTATGGGGGCTAAATGACATGATGCACATGACAGTGCTTTTTAAACTATACAGGGCTTTAAAATCAAAAGGATTATGATAGTAAGCAATTATTAATTACAGTTATTTTAATAATATAATGGTTACAGAATTGTTATTATCAACGATTTATCGTATTACTATTGTTACATGTTATCTAGGGCTAAAATTATAACTAGGCTAAGGAATGAAACAGAGTGGAAATAAGTACTTTTTTAAAACCCAGTTTCAGTATTTAATCATTCCCAGATGTCCAACCCCCAGCCAGGGCCTTGTCCTTCAGGACAGAGTGGGGTGGAAGGATTTCTGGCCTGCCATGTTGTCTTGAGTATCCTGCCAAGAATAGGGAATGGTCTCAACCAGTAGAAGATCAGACTGAACCAGGTTCTACCACAGTCTCAGAAACACTTTTTTGTCTTAGATATGTGTGTATGTATTTTCTATTTTCATATTTTTTATGATTACAAACCAGGAACATTTTTATTGTTTATTCCCCATAGACAAACTATATTAAGATTTTGGTGAAAACACGTATCTTTTACAAAGGCAGAGATAATAATTGCCTGCGTACCGCAAAAAAAAAAAAAAAAAATAGTGTGGTTAAGACTTTTTTATAATGTGCTCATTGCCATTGAAGTTCTGGTTTTGTAAACAGTATTTTCAGGAATCCAGACTATATTGTCTATAAGGCTTTCCACCTGCTGGACCATAAGTCAGTCAAGCTCTTTGTCCCCAGAAACAATTTTTAATTTCCCCTGATTCACCCCTATGCTTTCTCTTCCTTCTGGTCTCCTGCCCTGGTAAATGGCACACAAGCATTATCCTAATTAACCAAACTCTTCCTGAGTGTTCATTTCACTCTAAACGGGCACCAAATCTTGATAATTCTAGCCCTTAAATATCTCTCATACCTGCCCCTCCTGATCCGTTCCCACTAATGCCACCTTAGAAGAGTCACTGATCAATCCTCACAAGTACTTTCAGTAGCTTCTTAAGAGAAATCATAGCCTCAGACTCATTCCTGAAAACTGCCTGTCCCTCATCTGCCAGCGTGATTGTTTCAAAGTGCAAATGTGCTCAGAGTGTAACCCCATCACCTTCTCTTTATACTCCTATGGAATCTTATGTGTGCATCCTTGATATTAATTTTTCAATGAGTTTAAGATGCCTAACACTGGTTTAGGTGACAAGATTTTAGTTGACACATGGACAGACCCCTTTTTTATTTCACTACTTATGTACATTTATTTTAGTGCAATAGAAATGATATGATGTATCCAGTAAATGATAGCATGTATTATTCATAAATGATGTATAATTAAAATGGTATAAAAATTTAACAAGCAAATAATTAAAAGATTGACTGGTGAAAATGTCAAAAAAATCTCCAAATGAAATATTGGTGACTTAAGTTTGTGAAGCACCATCTTACACCTTTGTTTCATTGTATTATAGACACACTCAGGGCTGAATTCCCTGCCAGGCAATGAGCACCAGGTACAGAGACTCCCTTGTTGCTTTCTTTATCTGAGGCATCTCTACAGTCCAATAAATAGTGAGTTCTGTATTGGACAAAGCTCAACTCTGGAAGGAGGAATATACTCAACTCTTAGCCAGGTTCCCATCCTTGATGTTTCTTTATGTTAATCAAGATTCTTTGGGTTGTAAGTGACAGAACAGAAACACAGCTCAAACTGGTTTAAGCCTAAAGGAAATTTTTATCTCGTGTAATTGAGAAACGCACTGGAACCTTTGGCTCATTGGTGGCTGAATCCAGGTGCTCCAATGATGCAGAAGGGAATCACTTTTCTCTCTTTGTATGGTTTAGGCTTTAAAAAAAAATGTTGGTTGTGTGTTTTGGTTGAGATCTCATGCACTCTCTTTGTATATGATAATTCTGCAGCTTCAGTTTTATATTATTGTTACAATGAATAATCAGGAAAGAAAACACCTGTTTTAATAGTTTCAGGTGCTGAGATGGGATAGGGCCCTTCAAATGGATGGTCCATTTGAAGTTGAGTCCTGATATCTCTAAGTCTACCATTTACTGATTATTTATTTTGTTGTTCCTTTACTCAACAAACATTTATTGAGCACCTAATATGAATTAGACACTCTGTCACAAAGGTCCATTACATGTAGCTCCTATATTCAAGTCCATCATGGAATACAAAAAATATATGAGAGCATTCCATTACATTGTTGGAAGTACCATGTAGGGATGTGTGCCATGCTACAGAGGCAGGAAGGTAGGACATCTAAATCAGCCTCAGGAGGTAGGGAATGCTCAAGGACATGTTGAAATCACCTAGGTAAAGAAACTTCAGAACTTGATATTTGTTATCTTGTAATAGTGTTGTCTGTGCTCATTGCTGCCACTATTAGTTTTGTTAGAATCTTGGAGGTCTCTAGGGATAACTTCTCTATACAGAGGCATGGTTCTGCCTAGAAGGACCCTGTGTCATTTCACCCATGGAAAACAGTATTTGGAACTCAAAAACTAATTTTTCCAAATTTTTCTCTAATGTATGTGAATTTGTTTTACATTGTATTCATTATTTATTTTCTATTAATGAATCGTTTGATTATTTCCCTTGGTGAACAGAATTTTCCAGCAGTTGAAGATCTGAATAATGCAGAGATAACTAATTATGTTATTTTTTTCAGCATGCACATTTCAGATGCAGAAAGATTCTTACCGAGGGAAAATAAAAACCAAACATGTTAAATCGCCACTGTCTAGAAAATGTGATGGGAAAGTACTCTAGATTAGTTTGAAAATTAATGACTAGACTGGATAAATAATAAATAAATAAAAGCATGATCTCTCCGTTAAACCAGCAGCAAATTGTGGCAAGTCAGCAGATCTGGTGTCTAGGCCTGGCCACCTCACTATTTAGTGAGTTAATTGGGATCTTGAGCCCTTGGCTTCTCTGCCCCATCCCTTCATTTTTAAAATAATTCCCTTTCTGTTCTGACAATCGAGAGATTATGAATCCATGAAATTAATTTCAAAGTAAGAACAGACAAATTGTATTTCTTTAGAATAAATAACTTTTGTGATTTTTGATCTCCAATCCCAAGGCACATGATCAAATCAAGCAAGGTACACACTCTAACTTCAAAAGCCAAGCAGAAAATTGATTTATTTAACATTAGAACAGAGAGTAAAAATAAGGACTGAAAGAAAAGAAAACTAATAATATCAATTCTTCTGCTACTGTGTGATCTTTTTTTGCACTTACATGAACTGTTCCACATTTTATGATTTCTTATTTAGAAAAAGTACTTATATCCAAGGCTGTTGTCCAATAGAGGCTCACACTGGTAAGGCCATGTTGACCATTTCAGCCAGTGTCTGTTCTGCTCAGTCACAATTTGTGCCATTCCAGTGGTTAAACATTTTTTGTCACCCTGCTTGTATCCATTGGGAAATGTATATGACCTCTTTCTTAACCTGAATAGTTGGGGATAGATAGATATTTCATCCTGTATCTGTCAAACATTATGAACATAGTCCAGCTTTGGGATTATACAGGCCTGGCTCTGAATCCCAAATTTCCTACACAACAGCTGGAGCAATTCCTATATCCTCCATAGAATCCAGTAGTTGCTGCCCCCATTTGAAATAGATTGTTGCATAATTTTGCTTATATAAACAGAGCGCAAGCATAGGATGTCCACTTCTTGATAAGACTTCTTCCAGAGAAATAGAATTTTCTTTTCAGATAGGTTGTAGGCAAACTGGGAAGGGGCTCTGCCAAAGTGAATTAAGGCTATAACCAGTGACAGGGTCAACAGGTACTTCAAGGTAGGTGCAGGAAGAGCCATTAGAGGCTCAATGTCAAGGGGTCCTATGTAGATTTCTATAGAAATTAGGAAAACCATCCTTTCTCAAGCTCAAGGACAGAGTAGGAGCAAAGCAGTGGAGGTGCTAATTGGGCAAACGAAGAGAAAATGTGTTGGTAGAAAGATATAAAGAGTGACATTGGGATAGCCATTCTCAAATCTGGCTGTGGTCAGAATCTCCTGGGAAGCCTATGTAAATATAGATTCTCAAGTCACATCTCATGATACAGAATCAGGATCTCCAGGAGTGGGAACTCCATATCTATATTCTATAAAGCACCTAGATAATTCATTTGTAATCACCCATCATTTGGTCTAATCCTGGTGTTTAGGATACACCTTCCACCCTGCCCAATGAAAAATCCATGTATGACTTCACAGTCTGCCCTCCATATCTGCAGTTTCATATCCAACAATTCAACCAACCACAGATTATGTAGTACCATGGTATGTATTTATTTTTTTTAAATATGTGTGTAAGTGGACCCGTGCAGTTGAAATCCAGGTTGTTCAAGGGTCTACTATATATATATATTTTTCTATATATGAGCTTATATATACATATATATATAATGAGTTGGAAACAGTAGTTACAAACAGAATTCTCACAAATTATATGATTCTATTTTTTTTAAAAAACTGTTTTTCTTGCATTCCTAAGGCACGGATGTATATTACCTTTAGCTATCTAACAACCCCTCCCTTCTCTTCTAAACATGTTTGTGGTTATAGACAAATTTATTAAACAGTTTAAATTATTTGTGAGTTGTAGACAAATCCATTAAATAGCAAAGAATCAGTTCAAGTATCCAGTCTTCCAGTCTTCTGAACACATCCCTATCGTAAAATCCTAGGCTGTGTGTCTATGTCACATAAAATCATGAATACAGGCATGTGTTGAAGCTTCTATTTAGAGACTCTTACGACCGATATAGCTGATGATGGTTATTCTTAGAAAGCGCCAATGACAAGGATGCTTGGTACAGTTCTAGACTGGAGGGATGGTAATTGACCTTCCTCTGTGGCTGATTCCTAGGGAATAATCCAAGTTACTAAGTTTATAGGAGGTGAGAGCAGGCCTCCTACTTGTGGGTGTGGCATTTCACAGGGATTTTTTCCTCTACTTTAATATTCACAGGCAGGCTTTACTTTGTACAATTCCATGTTACCTACTAGTCTGGGAGAGGGAGGTGGTAAAAACTAATGCAGGATGTTGGGATTCTTGAAACAGGATACAAATTCAGTGCTACCCAGGTAAGCTTGAAAATTTATGTGTTGGAGTCATTTTGGGTTTTAATTCTTTCTTTTCCACTTGCTTGATAGTTGGTCTTTGGGCTATTAGATAACCTCTCAATGACTTAAGTTTCCTCATTCATTAAATGGAAATCATTACACTCACCTAATAGCATCACTGCCAAGATTACTGGAAATCTTACCTGCAGTCCAGTCAAATAACTTCAAAGCCACTGCAATCATTTCAAAAACAAAATCATCGTTTGCTCAGCTGAGCAAAATAATTCCATATTTGACTCCCATTTAAAGCAGCTAAGAATCTGTATTTCCTCTTTTTCCTGGCCTTGGTTCTCCTAATTTATTGTATTTGTTAACCTATTATATTGTAAAATATAATGCATGTAGAAAAAATACCATAAAATAATTTTGCAATCTGATCAATAATTCTGAAGTGAACTGCCATGTAACCATGAAGCCATTATTCAGTAGGTTATGACCAGCATCACAAAGTCCTAAGGACTTTCCTTTCCCGTCATCTTTCTCTCTCCAGAATTGAGCACTATTCTAGTGTCTCTGATCATCATGTTCTGATTTCCTTCATAGTTTTACTACCTATATACATCCCTAAAAATACAGTTTAGTTTCACTTGCTTTCTAATTTTATATAAGTGAAATAGCACCATATGTATTCTTTTCTTACTGTCCTGCCTTTATTTCCCAAAATTTGTTTGCAAGATTCACGTGGTTGGAAAAATCTTTTTCCTTTGCTGGGTGACATTGCCTTTAATAAATGCACCCCAGGTTATATATGCATCCCACTGTTGGAAAGCATTGGTTTGGTTTCCAGTTTTAATCTATTATGAGCAGTGTTGATGTATACACCCTTGTATGTGCTTCCTGGCGCTCAGGTATTTTGGCATTTCCACCAAAGCAGAGGCTGAGATAAAGATAAGGGTGTAGGAACTTCATTTGAGAAATGATGCAAGAAGGGGAAGTGAGGGAGCAGATAGAGTAAGAAGAGAATAAGGACAAGCAATAAGTAATGGTTTTAGTTGTGGCTGCTTAGACATTGGGCCTTGAGTCTACCAGGACCTCAGAGATACAGAGCTTCCAAAAATGTCCTCAAGGCCTCTATGTTGAAGTCTTCACCCACAGACTTCCGACCCATAGCTGCTGGGAGCTGACCCAGGGGAATTAACTCTTCTCAGAGGTACAGTAATCTTGTAAATGCTTCAGTTTAATTTAATCTTTTTCTTCTGCTCTTAGTACAAATTGACATTGTGTCCAGAAATCGTGCTAAAATATTTGTTAATAATTATAATAATTAACTGTAGATGCTTTTGGATTTTCTACACACATAATCATATAATATGCAAATAATACCACCTTATTTTTTTCTTTCCAATATTTTGCTTTTTAAAAAATTATTATTATAATTTTTTTTACCCCCCAGAGGACATCTTACTAACTGAATATACCTGCTATAGTTTTTATCATATTGAAGAAATTCCACACTATTCTTAGTTTGTCAAAAAAATTTTCCATGAATGGAGTTTAATTTTATGAAAGATTTTTAATGCATCTACTGAGATGACATGACTTTTCCTATCACTTAATAAATTTGGTAAAATTAAATTGATCGATTTTCTAATGTTGAAACAAATTTAAGTTCCTGATATAAAAGCAAGAGGAAGGGGATATGGGGATATATGTATACGTATAGCTGATTCACTTCGTTATACAGCAGAAACTAACACACCATGGTAAAGCAATTATAGTCCAATAAAGATGTTTAAATAAAAAGAAACAATCAAGAAGAAAAAAAGCAACTTGATCATAATATAGTATGCCTTTTACACATTTCTATAAAAGGTTGGTTTACTGTTTTTTTATCTTGCTTTTATATATATATATGCATGTATAATATGTATATATATTTGTTTTAAACTTACATAGATAAATATATAAGAAATATATACAGGACTATGCATAAATATATTTTAATATATATATTTATATTATATACATATATATTAAATATGTTAACTGTATTATATTTAACAATATATGTCACTTTTATATGTGTGTGTATATATATATACACACACACACATACACACACACACACACACACACACACACACACATATATATATATATATATATATATATATATATATAAATTTAGTAAAATTATATTCCAAAGAGTTTTGGTGAGTTACTGAGTTACTCATTGCCATACAGCCAGTTAAATTACAGACCTCCAAATATATGTAGGATTGGCTGAAAATGTTTCCTCCTTGGATGGTTGATAGAACTTACTGGTGAAGGCTTCTAGACTTGAACTTTTCTCTAAGGGAAGATTCCCAGTTATAATTAAATGTCTGTGATGGTTGCAGGAAAATTCTGACATCTGGGTCAATGTCAGGAGAGTTATATTTCCTAGACATGTGTCTAATCCCTCCTAATTTTCAAATGTATTGCTATAAAAGTCTTCTTAAGTCATTATTTTTTAGTGCCTATAGCTCTTAACGTGACTTTTTAAATCCCTAATATTGGTTATTTGTGCCATCTGTTTTCCTAATCAGTCTCACCAGAGTTTAGATGATTTTATGTGTCTTTGCTGATTTTCAACTTTACTGACCCTCTATCATATGCTTTTCATATATTTCATTAATTTCTGGTCCCATTTTATGACTGGATCCCAGAATGTAATCCCCTGGAAGGTGGCCCACTGCCAGACCACCCTCACTTTGGGGCATAGTCCTGGGTCTCAGGTCCCCAAGGGAGGGTTTCTGCTCAGTGCCTTCCTTGTGCAGACCCAGGTTTTGAATTCCGTGCCCTACACTCCACAGGCCACAGAAGAGGGTGCTCTTCTGTGGATTGTAAAAGTTAGCAGAAAAGTGGCTTGGGAGATGTCTTAGCTTGTTGGGTTTCCAGTTTTCCTTGAGTTGATCCTGATAATTCATTAATATCTTGTCAGCTTTTAGATGGTTTTAAGAAATCTGTGAAATATTTTACTCAGCTTTATTCGTTGTGTGGGTGGTAGTTTTGTTTAAATAACAAGAAAAGCCTTACTTGTATTTTAACTTGCTTCATAACAGTATTTCTCCCCAGTTGTGCTTTTAATCAAGAACAGGTGCAGGTGCTGTCATAATAAAGTGGAATATAAAAATAAATAATATGTGTAGCATATGTATGTGTGTGTGTGTGTGTGTGTGTGTGTGTATATATATATATATATATTCTGAATAGGGAAATCTTTATTATAGTGTTCTGTTCTCTTTTTCTTCCTTACAGTAGAATCATCTCTACTTGTGCAATACTCTTATTGAGCTTGAAAAGCATTGTAGGTCATGTTCCCTAACCTGGATGAGGTCAATGTGACATTCACCTCTATGTGTGAGTATGCTTCACCAGATATAATTTAAGAGTCTTAAATTGGGAATCATAACAAATTTCTGATTTATTTTCTATTTCAACCATAGCAAGTAGAAACAATAATATCAAAAAGAACATCTTCAATAATATTATGACATGATTTATTTATTTATTTATTTATTTATTTTTTGCGGTACGCGTGCCTCTCACTGTTGTGGCCTCTCCCGTTGCGGAGCACAGGCTCCGGACGCGCAGGCCCAGCGGCCATGGCTCACGGGCCCAGCCGCTCCGCCGCATGAGGGATCCTCACGGACCGGGACATGAACCCGTGTTCCCTGCCTCGGCAGGCGGACTCCCAACCACTGCACCACCAGGGAATCCCTGACATGATATTTTTAAAAGTTGACATTTCAGGATGTTAGTAGGTATGCCAAATAAACACACTAGTCTTTTATATAAAAGACAGACTTAGCATGCTCAGTATCAAATTTGGCTTTACCCAGATTCAAAGTCATGAGACTTGTTAAAGTGAGCATTCTAAATCTCAGGAAAAAGCTGCTTGGAACCTACGTGCACATTTATGATACTTTCCCAGAGAGAAGCACTGCTATTCCTACTCCCCACCTCAGATTTTTGTTTTTTTAGGACATCTGAAAACAAAAGTGTTACATCAGAATAAGTTACCCAATTGCCTAGTGAGTTGATGATCTTACCAAAATGCGGTAGTTTTTTCTTTATTAAGCATTATCATTTGTAGAGACATGCTAAGCCAGAACTTTGAAACTTTACCATTTTTCTTCTTCCAAACTGAGCACCACTATGCACTGATAATCTTCTCTTTCCTTAATTAAATAATTCACATTATGCTGAGATTACATGAAGAGGTGCAGTGACAGGCTACATGTGGCACATCTGAATTCACCTGCTCTGGTCACAAGCCCTTAGAACTACTCACCATTGGCCTTTGGAGGGATTGCTCAGTGGAATTAATATTTAAGGATTTTTAAAGAACTAGTCTTACTGATCTGTGATGTGTTATATCCCACTAGGGGACCATGAGGTCTTAAGAAGAGTCCAAACTTGGTTCAGTTTTGAGTTAATCCACATGCTAGATGGGTAACCTTGACAAAAGTTATCTAAATTCTCAGCATTCCAGTTTATCTATTGAAAATGTGATATTGCCTGTCCAACTGGCTGTCTGTCTAATGTAGCAAGATCATTGCAACATGGCAGTGTACTGAAATAAAGTCAGATACTAGGGATTCTTTCTCTTCTTGTTCTAACAGTGTACTTATTTTCTTCTCATCCTTACTCTTCATGCAGCCTGGAGAGAGATAGTGGTCACAACTATCTCACAACCACATTTCACCTTTAACAGAGCAGCCCAGTAAAACGATAAAGTCCAAGTCTTTATCACCTCTTACCTGGACAACAGCTAAACCATCATGCCTGGGCTCCTTTGGTCCACACTTTTCCCAACAGTGCTTCTCCATGGAACTCGCATAGTGATCTTTTAAAAATGTTCCTAAGACTGTGTCACTCCCCTGCTTAAAATACCCCCAAGGCTTGCCATCACACACTCAGACCAAAACCTGAAGTCCTTGCTGGTTTCATAAGGCTTGGAAACATTTCACCACCACCTGCCTTTCTAATCTCACTCCTCTGAACCTCCAAGTTCCAGACTTGCTCATCTTCTTTCTGTTTCTCATGTACACCAAGCTCTTTTCCAACCCACCTCACAGCCTTTGCACATTCTGTTCCCTCTCCCAGGCATGCCCTTCCCTCAGTTCTTCACATGGATGACTTCTCTACACCTGTCAGGTTTCTTGTCACCTTTCCAGAGAAACTGTCCTCATGTGCCCTTTCTAAAATACTCTTT
>NW_006770161.1:2341496-2365289 GCF_000442215.2 Lipotes vexillifer
AAATCCTCTTTCCCCAATGCCTGTCACCTTCTTGACATTGCCCTCTGTATTTCTCACATAGTAATTACAATCTCAAAATATCGCCTAAGTTTAGGCTTATCCTTTGCTGTCTGCCTCCTACTCCAGTGTAAGCTACAAGAGAGAACTCATCTGCCACATCCATCGCTGGACCCTTAATTTCTTGAAGGGTGCCTGGCACATAACAGGCTCTCAACATTTGGGAATACAAGAGCCTTTATAATCCACCCCAGCCTACCTTGTCTGTATCACTAACAACCTCCCCCTCTGTATTCCAACACCACCAATATAATCATCGCTTTGCCTTTGACCATTTGCTTTTTTCTCAAGAAATAAAATGTTTCTACATTGCCTAATCTTTCATACTCATCTTTGGAGGTGTGTTCCATAAACGTCTTCTCCAAGAAACCTCTGTGACCTCCTTAAATTGTGTTAAGAGCTCCTTCTCTAGGGCTGAATTACCCAAAGCATGTCCTTATTATTTGCTCACCAAGTGCTTTTATAATGCTTGGGATGGTTTGCCCCCTTCCACCATCCCATACTATGCCAAAGGTTAGAGACAGACCTGTTTCTCTCCATGTTCACAGTATATAGCACCATACTTAACACTTAGTAGGTGCAGAAAGAAAATGTGTGCTGAATGAAAAGCTGAAGGAGAGAATGGCCAACAAGATCACATGAAACAGCTTGAAATAAGTCAAAGAATAAAACATATGAAAGCAGCAGAAAAAAAGACAAAACATTTCTTTGGGTATTTCTCGGGGCATCCACCCATCCTGAACTTTATTATGTGAGAGCCTGTCCTATTCTAGGGATGAGGGACAGGGAAGAATATAAGCAAATCCCAATGTTCTATGCATTCTGCAGACTTCTTGTTTTCTTCAAGAACACCATGAGTTAGAGTCATAGATGAATGATAGATGAGTTTAGGTAACATAAGCCAGAGTCTTTTGTCCAAGATCAAACAACCACCAAAATGGCAAAACTGGAATTTACAGCCAAGATTTTTCATGTAATCAATACATGTGTTTGGCTAGATCATGCCCCTTCCCCTAGCCTGGAAGGGAAATCATGGTGTATTTAATACACACGCTCTAAACTGAGGCACAGACACGTTAAACCCTTTACCGGTTGGATAGGTGGCCAAAGTTACATTCATTTGTTTGAATTCGAAACGTAACTCCAGAGAGTCTAATATTAGTTAGTTCCAATATCTTTGCTGAAGTTATAGAAGACACAGTACGAATTTCAAGTGATAAAAATAGGAATGCCTAATGAAAACTGGAAGTTTATTTAAGGCTAAACTAAAAATTACTCAAATCGTAGATAAGGCTTGAGGGACTTTACAGGTTATCTAGTTCAGAGAGTCTTTCTTTCTTTTCATTTTTGGGGGGAGGGTCAGGTACCAGAACATCCAGGATTTAAGATGTTTTATTCAGAACACTATTAAACATGAAACTTAAAATAACTAAGTGCTAAGTATGTATAGACAAGTAGTAGCATATGCCAATTGCTTAAGAAGACATTGTGTGTGTGTGTGCGTGTGCGCGTAGGTGTATGTGTGTGTGTGTGCATGTGTGTGTGTGTGTGTTTACCCAGAGAAAATGTAGGTTATTTAGTTTGCCTAAAAGTGATTGATCTTTCACTAGAGCCCTCCCTCAAATATCAGCTAGTCTAGGTTGGGGAGGAGGTCTAAATTAAGTATAATCTAGCAAAGGTTTACTAATGCAATAATATAAGTGTCTCTGTAAGCAATACTCAGTCTAAGATTCCCCACCCTCCCACCCCATACCCCAGTCCTCTTTTCAAGATGCCATAAGAGTGTAAGAAGAAGCATACTATATCCTCATAGAAGCTGTGTGTTGAGGGAGGTCCTTGGGTCCACACAGGGCATCCTCTGCATCCTTGGTGATCCTTGCCTGCAAAGACTACATCAGTCTCTTTCATGGATTAGTATCCACCGTGATGCGCTGTCCCTCACCACTTTTGGGGAGATACTGTGTGAGCATCTGCATAAGTCCATGCTCCTGGAGCGCCCTTCCCTAGAGTCTCGTTAGCCTTGATCCCTTGCTCTCAGAAACATCAAGTCTCCTTTAGGCACATGGGAGTACCATGATCTCCTGCAGACCACTGGGAAACAAGGATGCTACCACTTACTCAGTGTCCAGCTGCCCTACTCTTATGCTGCCACCATAGACTTGTACCATCACACTGCACCAGCCAAGATGAAGCTGTGATTTCTATAAGCAGACCTTCTCCTAGAAGTTTGTGGTCTACCACACCTGTTTCAGAGGAAGCGTGCCACCAGCCCCTTTATTGTTTGGATTCCTCGTACACATTTGGACTTTAAAAGTCTTTAACTACTTAGATTCCTTATTAATGGCAGATGAGAGAAAAACAAGAACCCAGAAACATGATTTACTTCTGTTCCCAAGTCTTTCCTTTGTCTTCATTACGGAAGAAGAAAAGGAAATTCAAATTTAAAAATCATGTGCATTAGCATTTTTTC
Source organism: Lipotes vexillifer (assembly GCF_000442215.2). NCBI lineage: Eukaryota > Metazoa > Chordata > Mammalia > Artiodactyla > Lipotidae > Lipotes > Lipotes vexillifer. The sequence goes on from NW_006770161.1 coordinate 2,344,024, forward strand.
TATGATTGAGAAAGTTCATCATTATTCTATCTTTTTCAGTGAAAAACCTTATTTCAACTCATAAAATTTCAAAGGCTACATTATTACAATTTGAAGAACACTTATATAACTCCAGCAAATCATTTCAAAGATGAACCCCAAAGAGAACATATGACTTGTGTAAAATCTGAACTCTGCGTCTTACCAACTGTCCCTCAGCAATTCTAAGGGGCACTAACTTTTTATCCTCTGAAGTAGATGGTCATGTAAATAGTTATAATTAGTGGTTGGATAAACCACAGACCAACACATTTTTAAAAGTAGCTTGGATCTCTGAAAATCTCTCCCTTACGACTTTAGGGAACTCTGTTTGTATAACCCAAGACCAAACCCAGGAACAGAAACGTATCCCATGATTTACTCATAAGTCCATCCAAGCAGCCATTTATCTCTTAATCATTCATTCAACAAAATTGTGTCAGTTACCCAGCTACTAGTTGTGTTCGCAGGGCCAATAAATAGTTTGCATTCTTAAAACATAAATTTTATAAAGCAAGGTTCCTTCCAACAAAGGGAAGTAGGGGAGATAGAATATACAATGCATGTTTGTAAGTGCTATAATAATTTAGAAGGTGCTGTGAAACCATAGAAAAGAGAGATATTAGCTGGAACACCAGAAAAGGGGCCATATAGAAGTGGCATTTGAAATGAACCTGAAAGAAAAGTTATACTAAACACAGAAAGCCGTGCCAGTCATAGAATGAGCTCAGGCATAGAGACAGAAAGATGCGAAACTTTGTATTTGTATTGAAATGTCCTTATTCCTTGCTTGAAGTTTCTCATAATAGCCAAAGTCAGTGGGTTGTTTTATATAGCAATTTCCTATTTAAAGCAAATAAATTGCATAGTGTGGTGGAAATAAGAAATGAGAATAAAAAGTGGATTCTATGACAGAAATTCTGAGTTCAAGTGCTTGATATATAATTAACTAATTATAACCTTGGATCAATTAGTCTCTTTTGGATATTTTTCCCCAGATAAATAAAGCAGTTTTAAATCATAAGCAAAAATGACAATAAGGAGGGTACTACTAAAGTATGTTCTAAGTTACTGGCATGGATTTTTAAACCAATTAATCCTCACAGCAACAGTCATGTAGATACTCTTACTTTTTCTACCTTAGAAATAATCAAAGCCAGCTTATCTCACATTCTTTAGACTCATGAAATGTTTAGGGGAGGGATGCTTGTTAGAAATGCTATTTCATGGACTGCCTCCACTTCTAGGAAATTTGACTTACCTACTTGGTGGTTATCCACCTTGACTGTCCATTAAAATCTTCTGGAAAGCTTTTAAGATGACTAAAATATGACCACCACCCAGATAAATTCAATCAGAATGTCTGGTAGTTGGTTGGTCCCAGTTTATGTACCTCCTCAAAGTATTCTAATGTGCATCCTGGATGAAGACCCCCTGACTTAAATCTGTTCATCCAGCTCCCCAGATGATTCTGAATTTCTCTGAGTGTGACCTGAAGGTGTTAAAGGAGCAGGGAGGATGAATTGTGGAGGCAAAGTTACTGTCGGCTGAGGAGTGAAGGGGGAAACACATTGCGGAGGGAGAAATAGAAATAGCCTGCATGTTTAGCAGATGAAGGCAATTTCACAGATGATGCAGTTTTAGATTAAATGAGCAATTTGAGCTGGTATTGCAAGTTTAGGACAGATTTCTTTTCCCGTTTACTATAAATGGAATTCAAGCCATTGGAACCAAGACTTGATGAAGAAGTGAAACAAAATCCTTGATAAAAACTGGATGTTCTATCACATTTAGCTACAAGCAGCGGTGCTTGGAGGGGTAGGTGAAGGAGAAGCCTAGAGTGCTGAGTAATAAAGCAAGAGGAGGTCAGTTTGGGGTTGGATCTTAATTAACATGAAGAGATTAAACAAAAATGAAAACAGAGGAAGAAAAACCTGCTACTGATACTTAATTGTAAAGTGCTAAATGTGCAGACTAGGAGAGCAGAAATAATGCAGATAGGGCAAAAAAAAAAAAAAAAAGGTAGAAAATGGCATGATTTTTCACTCCATCAAACAGTAAAAATCAAAACAAAGGGGTCCTATATCTGTAGAATGAATGAATGACACTAAAATAAAGAGTAGTTGATATTTGCCCTGGAAATACAAAATTTAAGAATATTAGCTTCTCAGCTCACTTCTACTAAATGATCTTCATTTCTCGTTTTGCCTTGGGCTACTTTGACTGGAATGGAAGGACCAGATTCACATCTGAGTTTCAAACGAATATGTAGTTTACCTGTTTACATAGATTATCTCATTTAATGTTCACAACAACCTTATGAGAAAGGCATTATTCTACCCTTTGATAGATGAGAAAACTGAAGCTCAGAGCATGGAAGCTGGCACTATTCAAGATCACACTGCTGGAAACCAACCTGGAGTCAGAATTTCAACCCTTCCACCTCACTGCCATGTCCCAATAGATTTGCCACACGATGACTACACACACCACTTACTTGAGCCTCGATCTCCCCAAGAAGGAAATGAGGAAGATAAACTAGCTCCCAAGATTTCAGAGTTGATTGCATAAGGTCAAGTCTGTGAAGTTACTTCATCCCAACTTTTATTATAAAATTTTCAAATATACAGCAAAGCTGAAAGAACTTTACACTAAATACCTATACACCCGTATAGTTAAAATCTATGATTAGCCTATTACTACACCTGCTTTACTACATATCTGCCTATCTATTCATCACTCCATTCACCAATCCATCTTGGTTTTGGATGCATTTTCAAGTAACTTGCAGACAACAGTACACTTCCTTATATATCTGAATTTGGTTTTAAATTGCCAAAGAACTTTACAAATTCATGGATCATCGTTCTTAAAATTATGCTTCTCATTTCAATAGCTTCCTCCCATTACCTCCATCACAGTGAGTGTGGTAACTAACTGCCTGTTTCCAGTTGTGATAGTATTTGGCTATTCTACTTTGTGATTGGATAGCACTTCTTAATGGTTAAACAAACAAACAAAAAAAGAGTTACAGTTCCTGCTGTTTTTCTCCTCTTGGCCTGCTCATGGAGCAGCTCTTTTTCTCTTTGGAGGACTTACCTACTTCTAGGTCTCAGCACCCCCAATCCAGTCTGCCTCCCCTCCATCCCAGTTACTTGTTCCGTATCTATTTCTCCAAAATGGTGAAAATAATATGTATCCCACGTAGGGAATTTGTTAAAACATATCGCCTTATAAAGGGTAGAGTAGACAAGGAGAGACCTAAGTATTTGCCATATACCATGTCAGTTGCTAATATAAAGTTTTTTCTATAATATTGATATATAAGTACATAATACATTTATATATAGATACATAATATGTAATATAATTTTATAGTCATTTATATATTTATATATTGTAGAATATATAATCATATATACTTATATATTACATCTGTATTTTAAAATATCAATATTGCATGTAATATTTGTATACTATAGAATTCATACATAATTACATTGTGAAGATACTAAATACATATTAAATAAATAAATGCATCTATTTACCTTTAAATTATATATAAATAAGTATATTTCTTTATATGATAGTCCTTAAATCTAGACATCACCTTTATTTCAATGAAATATAGAAAAATAAAAAAGGAAAAAAAGAGTAAAAATTGAGAATTGCCAAATCTTGAAAACAGAAGAATAGAAAAGACTGATGCCTCTGGATTCATTGGGAAAATTGAAACTACTAACCTCTGGAGGGTGGGGGGATCTAGTGGACTTTAAGGAGGTAATTGATATGATGGAAGAGAAAGTAGTTATTGACTGCCACCATCCTCCACGTGCCACATGATATTATCATCTGACTGAGGACAAGAAAGCAAAACTCATCCTCTCCAAACGTACATATTTTAGTTTCTATGGAGTTGGTAAAGAATAAAGTGAACAGTCACGAATTCTAGAGAAGTGCTCTGATTCACACATTGACATCTGGCTTGGCTCCATGCAGTTTTCACAAAATGTACAGCGAACTCCCCAGAAGCTTTCTTAGTGCTGGCAGTGGCACTGGGAGACAAGCACGAAGCAAAATATTAGCATTTCACACACTGAGCAGGTCACACCATGTGTTTCGGGAACAAAGTGCCTCTGTTTCCCCGGAGCTTATGCCGATGACAGGGCCTGCCTTCACAGCTCATTACCAGTGCACTGATGGCTTCTCCCAGAAGAATGCATTGACTTTTGTTGGCATTGAAAAGATGCTCAAAAGATCAAAATAATAAAATCAAGTGACAACAGTCTCTGCAGGAATGACATACTTCTGCTCAATGATGCCTGAACTGGTTGCATCTCCAAGAGGTGCTTCCCATGGAGAACTCTACTCAAGTATTGCTTTCTGCTGGTGGTGCCATGACATCTGAGACAGAGGAGGTGTTGGTGCAACATATGCCATCTCCCCAAAGGAAGGCTGGTGGTGCAGAAAAACTCAAAGACTTCCTCTAGAGGATAATGGCACAGTCACAGTGAGCATCAAATCCCTCTAGCTCTTTAAGTCATAAAGTAGATGCTCCAGGAGGAAATCCACAAATGAAAGTCCTTTGCTCCCTTTGAGATCCCTCACCCCCTGGAAAATCTGATTTCTTCCTCTACAGTGATTAACTAATCAGAAATAAAGTGCCAGAATAGGCACTTGTCAGCAGCATAGAATCCCAAGGGTTTTTTGGGTACCTGATATATGCCTACTGGTTTACATACATTATCTCTAGTCATCTTCTAGAACCATGCAAGTTAAGTACTATTAGTCCCTTTTACAGGCTAGGAAGCTAAGCTGTCATGAGATAAATCAACTTGTTTGAGTCCATGCCATGTTAAGTAACTACATGATGGATATGAGATTAAAAATCAGATCTATCAAATGCTAAAGCTTGGGCTTTATCCAATATTGTATGTCGTGGTTGAAAGAATGTTCACTAATTACTGCATTTCTTCATGTTCTAGGAATATGAGTTATACAGCAAATGCATTTTAGAGCAGTTCTCAAAGTTTAACTTGCATACAAATCACCTGGAGATCTTGTTAGATACATATTCTGATTCAGCAAGTCTAGGGTGGGTTTGGGATTCTGCATTTCTACCAAGAGCCCTAGTGACATGGACAGTGCTGATCAGAGGACTATACTAGGAGTATCAACGTTTAGAGCATGTAAGCTAAATGAATATGACCTTAAGCCCTTTTAGACACAGTACTTGAGTGTATTTGCATAAAATAGCCTTCACTAGGTGAAAGTTCTCAGGATCAGTGTTTTTTGGGGTCATCATTAATGATAGTGTCTGAATATATTTCCACACCAGGCACATTTAATTTCCCTATATTCAGCCTGTCAACAGAGATGTATTGGCTGTTTACAAAAATAGTTATAACTGACATTTTTTTCTGGTGCTTTACAGCTTAGAAAATGTCTTTATATGTGTGATCATACTTAATAGTCACAAAAAGTGAAGAAAACAAAATAAGCATTGCTATTGATATAATTTTAAGTTAATGATATTAAGGTTCAGAGGGAGAAGGTGACATGTATCTTACTTGTATCACAGATTTTGTTAGAATATTCAGTTATTTTGAATCTCAATATCATAAAAAGTCATAATTTGCAAGACCTTAATGGTAAGTGGATTAGTTTGCTAGGGCTGCAGTCACACAAAATACCATACGTGAGTGGCTTAAAAATAGAAACTTATTATTTTTTGACTCCACATGCTAGAAGTTCAAGGTCAAGGAGCTTGTAGGGTTGATTCCTTCTGAGGACTGTGATTGTTCCGTCCCTCTCTCCTAGTTCTGGTGGATGGCTGGCAATCTTTTGGCATTGCTTAGCTTATAGACTCATCATTCCGATGTTTTTCTTTGCGTTCAAATGATATTCTTCTTGTGTGCATGTCTGTTTCCAAATTTCCCCTTTTTATAAGGACACTAATCAGTTTATTGAATTAGGAGCTCACCTTCCTCTAGCAGGACCTCATCTTAACTTAACTAATTACATCTTCAATGACACTATTTCCAAATAAGTTTGCACACTCAGGTACTGGGGGTTAAGATTTCAACATTAGTATTTGGGGGGTGGAATGCAACTCAACCTATAAAATAAGGTGTTGCCTGGTCCCTGTTTGGGAGTTGCTTATAATCTATTTGGGCAGACTAAATAAGTATCCAAATCATTGCATATAAAAGGTAGGAAATGAAAGGTTCCCAGTGAGTCTTGAAGAGTCCTGAGGTGAAGGCGTCAGTATTCACCTGGGTAAACCAAGACAATTTTTACAAGTTGACAATCCAGGTTATCCTTGGGGTATGGGTAAGATTTAGAAAGACAGAGAAGTGAAGAGCTATTCCAGACATCAAGTACAGTGTTTGCTAAGGAAAGAAAAGAAGTCAGTCCCCAAATGTGTTCTGAAAACAGGAAGTAGAGATATTTTTTCTAAACTATAAAATAAGAAAATAAGATTAGAGTTAAGTAACATCGATTCTGTATTTATTTCTGAAGATAAAAATTAAACAACTCCAAGGTCTTGTCTTAGTCTGTAAAATGGACATACTAACTCCAATATCAAAGGAGGGTGGCTTTTTTCATTTTTTTAAAAAATTTTAACCATAAAAACAATGTATGATGAAGCTTGCATGCTAATGTCTTAATAGATGTCTGTGGTATGCTGCTAAAAATTGAAAACAAGCCACTGTCTGAAGTTAGAAAGAACAATTATTATTGCATTCTAAAGTCCCAGTGACTTTTACACTGGGAAAGGATAGCGAATCTTTTGTTGGAGTAAAACAAACCAGTCCTTGTTTATGGGCCTGTGGATTTAAGAGAATAGGTTGTCATTTTAATTGACAGAGGTTTCTGAAACTCTGTCAAGAAGATTTATTTAAATTCTTCTGAACAGTCTCAGAACTTACAGTACTGTATGTGAAAACAACTCTTTCTCTGTTCAGAGAATGACATCTTTGGGGAGTTGTCTCTGAAAGGATGTAGTCACCAACATTCACAAAGAAAGAAATATTCATACCCTGAGCAGAGATTATCTCACAAGATAAATAGCCTTGCCCCAATTCAGACAGAAATGCATTTTGACAAGGTCAGAGTCTCTCTTCTTATTCCTCAGGCCTCAGTTCCCTGGGACACATTTGGTTCCTTGTCTGAGTCAAAGAGCTAAGGGACTGGTGGGGAGAGAACTCATTAATTTTGTCAATACCCATTCTCTGCTCTTAGCTTTTATAGACTGTCTTAAGTAAAAGATGAGCTTTTCTCCATCTTCTTATTCCATTCACAGAGTGATTAAAAAATGGACCTTTCTATTTGCAGCTAATATCATCCTCTTTATCTAATTTTCACATGCCCCATAAATCTACCGTTTCCTTACTCTTCCCAATGTACAATCGATTTCTCCCCAGCATAAATCCTCTCTATAATCAAACTGGTCTCTCATCACTTTGAATGCAATATCTTTTCTTGACTTTTCACAATGGTTTTTAGGTTCTCCTCAGTTGAAAGCTCTCTTCATGACATCTCTCTCCTCTTCCCTTTACGTCTATCTCATCCTAGTCTATGTTGGCCAATGTCCTGCATGTGTTCACCTCTACCTGTGCCAGGCCAGTGACAGCCATGACCAAAGGATCATGGCATTCTAACCTGCTAAGCCTGGATGGGTGCCTACAAGAATTTTGTTTTGTTTTGTCTTATGAACACAAGTCTCTGATGCCCCCCTGCAACAAAAATAAAAGAAAAAAATAGAAAAAGAAATAGGAAGATTTTAAGTTAACATAAAGCAACAAGAGAAAGAATGGTGAGAGATGAAGATGATTAATGTGAATATGATTTTGGAGAACTTTGAGGGAGACCTCATGGGTAGAGCAAGCACATAGGTCAGATTTGTGAGACACACAATAAGGCTTAAATTGAATGATGAGCATCTGACACTCAAATCCAGAAGCAGTATTCACTAACATTTTTTTTTTTTTAAACTGTACATTATGTACCAGATGGTGTACCAGGAGTTTCCTATATGTATCCTCATTTATCCTACTCAGTAACTTGATGGGCTATTATTGCTCCCATTTTGCAGATGAGGAGCCTGTGTCTTAAACTGTAATTATGTACCAGATGGTGTACCAGGAGTTTCCTATATGTATCCTCATTTATCCTACTCAGTAACTTGATGGGCTATTATTGCTCCCATTTTGCAGATGAGGAGCCTGTGTCCCACATAATTTAATTACCTTGCCCAACTAATAAGTGAATAAAACACAGTGTTTTTCCTGCTATGCCGCTGGAGGACAGGGGAGACTGTCAACAGGTAAGTACACATTTTTTGGTTGCTAATCTTCTTGTAAACATTTTGACTCCTTTATTTTGGTTTTATTCTCTTAAATTGCTTAAAGAAATCTTCATTCAAACTAAATAAAATGGAGTATATACTTGAAAGAAGGTAGAGAAGAAAAGTAGTAATTTATGGTAGCATTATATTAATGTGAACCCCAAATTTTCTAACCTAGAGAAACTATTTTATGCCTGGTCAAATCTCAGGGTGGAAAAGACACCATTTGTACAGAGTAGAATTTTCTTGCTCATTTATAGGCAAGTCTACACAAGTCATGTCTGGTTAATCTTCCACTATTTAATTTACGTTCCTTCCAATAGTCTTTGAGAATTGCAGGCATTCATTATTTTACTCAATATAGCAGAGAAGTTTGATATAAACTTTGATCACGTGCTTTTTATTCATCTTCTTGATCATCAGTTTCTACAAGGAGACTCACAAATTTCAAAGAAGAAACAGAAGCCACCATTTAGCTCAAAGAGAAAGACTCAGACCAGAACTGTAGATATATCCTTCAATCATTGAACAAGTATGTATTATCTGCCTGTTATGTGCCAGGCATTATTCTATGTTCTTGGAATACAAGAGTGAACCTTGACCTCATGGTGTCATATTCCAGTAGGGTAGGACAGACAATTTTGACATAATAAATACATAAATACAAAATTGACATAATAAATACATAAAATTTTATCATATATTAGAAAGCAATAAATAATAGGGGAAAAAGAAAATGTAGACCAGGGTAAAGGTCATCAGGAGTGCTGGGGGAGACCTTAGCAATTTAAATAGGGTAATCTGGTTAGCCCTTGGAGAAGATACTATTTGAGTGAGGTCTTAAAGCTCATTTAAGTTAACCATGCTTAGAGGAAGCATTGGTAATGTTTCTCTTATAGGCTAGGGTGTTCTGGGTTGAATCTATCAAGAATATATCGGGGTTTGTAGATGGATTATGAGAGTAAGTCAGTTAAGGTATAGTGAAAAGACTGGCCTCACTGGGCAGGGTGAGCTAGTAATCTTAAGTACTCTATAAGCATAGAAAGAAGCACAATCAAGTGATGAAAAATTAATTGTGGTCAAGAAGGGAGTCAAGTTCAGATGCAGAACCAGGGCCAAATGTCAGGCCTAAAGGGCCACCTGGTTTTATACAATAGCTAATAACTCAGACCAGAAGCCAAAAGAATTAGGAGCATGTTATAAGTGAAAATTCATAATGAATCATAGAATTCAAAGAGCCTGATTTTAGCCTGAAATTGCCTGGCTGGCAAAGGTGAATTGGTGAAGTTAATTGATGGCAAAAGTAACCCAGGATGCCCTAGATAGCTAGCTGCCTTTCATTTGGCTATACTAGCAGTATGGGAAGGACAAGTTGGTGGATGAAAGTTGGCATCTCCAAAGGATCCAGGATAAAGAATGGGTATGCCTGATAAAGTAATGTTCTAGGCAAATATACCAAAGCTAGATGTGAGGCTAAAACCATGATTAGATTTCTCTAGGGCATTTTATGATGATTCAGTTCCCTCTTTTAAAACTACTTGGTTCTGGGCTTCCCTGGTGGTGCAGTGGTTGAGAGTCCGCCTGCCGATGCAGGGGATGAGGGTTCGTGACTCGGTCTGGGAAGATCCCACATGCCGCAGAGTGGCTGGGCCTGTGGGCCATGGCCGCTGGGCCTGCGCGTCCGGGGCTTATGCTTTGCACAAGCAGTAAGACGCCAGCGTACCGCAAAAAAAAAAAAAAAAAAAAAAATGGATACCAAAGAAAGAGACAGAGATGAGACAGAGACACAGAGAGAGAGAAAAGAGAGAGACAGAAAGATTTCAATAGAGCGGACCAAGTCACACAAAGACAGGCAGCTGAACTAAGCATGGTGTTGAGGTAAGGGAGGCAGAAGGATGGCTAATAGAAAGGAACATACAGATAAATAGGGCAGGATCCTCAGCTGGAGTTCTGCAATGTGAAAAGGGGTAGGAGATAAAACAAGTACCACAGAACACCTGAGATTAGACAACTTTGACATTTTTATAGTTAGTTCCCCCCAGAATTTTTGTGTTTTTCATCCTGCATTTCCTCATCTCCCTCTCCATCTCCTGTGATAGAGGTGGTACCATGCTACAGTAAGTCGTTGTAGCAGCAACATCCTGTTTCAGCAGCTTCTCTAATCGAGCAAGTGCAGCCCTTTCCTTGGCGGTCCAGTTCTGCAGAATGGCTCTGGAAGCACTCTTGGAAGCTCAGCTTAGATTCTTTTTCTTCAGTCCCCTTAATAATTCAGTGAGCTATTCGTGTCCCTTTATAGATAATCTTGCTGTTTACACAAACTGGGGTGAATTCTGTTTTCTGCAACCAAGAACTCTGAATGATACAATGATTATGATATCTAAGAAAAGAAACTCCTGGGCAAAGCAAAGTTGATGCAACTTTCTTTTATCTGTGCTTGGTACCTATATAGCAGTCCTAGTGTGATACCTCAGTGTTTGATTTATGGCCAAGTCAAGACATAGATCTCTCCCAGGGATAAAAATGCCTGAGTGGGTGCCTTAGTATTATAAAATAGGTAATCAAAGTTACACATAGGATCCAGAAAGAAAGGGCTATGGAAAGAAATGTGTGAGAAGTTTGAAAAATTACTACTTTATCACATCATTAGAAATCACAATTATCCTTATAATCATATTGTGGATTTCTGGATCACTCTTGTATTACCCAAATGAAATCATTCATTGCCTGACTCGACTGCTAAAATTTTAGATTAAGAATAGGAATAGAAAGAAGGAGAAGGAGATAGATTAAGAAAAGAAGAGAAAGAGTAGGAGGAGGAAGGAAGAAGAAGAAAAGGAAAAGCAGCATCCATATAATAAACTTTAGGGTCTGGAAAATGGGCCTGACTGTTTTTCTCAGGAGACATACGGCAATTTTCATTTGTACCTACAGGGCAACCAAGGTTTATAACACACAGTTAAGTAGTGGTAGAAGATAGCATCTTTGTGTAGGGGATGAAAAATTTCTGTTCAGTTCAATACGTATTTGCTGAGCACCTAGTAAATCCCTGTCACTGTAAGGGGTACCAGGGAAAAATGATCCCTGAAGAAACTGCAGTTGGTAGGAAATATAAGGACATGAAGAGTGCTATTTTGGGGTGTCACTGGAGGGAGCACAGAGTCCTTGAGATTGTGAAAAACATCAGATTAAGGGGGCAGAATCCTGGTTTTCTAAAAACAGTTCTATTTTGTGCCCTTGCCCTAGATTTATTAACAGTAATGTTCCATTTCCCTCTCAAGTGCTTTGATTTGGAGAGCAAAGGAAGAATCAGAAAGAATCATGACTGCTTTGCTGATTCAAGGGGTATTGGAAAGAGTATCATGGTCCTTGTACTCACCATTCCCACACTAGACACTTGTATTGGAGGAGGAAATGCAAGGTTGATGTTCTCCAAGTTTTACTTAATGGGTGGAGAGCGTTACCACCTTGGCTATAGTGTGCCAGTGAGCATGGACTTTTCTGTTTCGGAAGGCTCTGCCTTATTGGGGTCATCATGGTATCCTCTCATCCTCTTTGTTCAGCTCTTATACCTGTGCAGGAAGGACTTCCCTCTTCCATGCAGTAAATATACCTGGACAGGGCCCAAAGTATGCCTTCCAGATGGTCAGGCCTCTGTGACCATCTCTGAGTTCCAGAGACACTCCACAACATCTCCATAACCATCTGCTCCACAGATCTGGGTGACTCTTTCTTTTAAAGTCATCTGAATGTGCAGGTTCAAGATTCATATTAGGCCTGGGAAGTAAGAGCAAAATTTTGACCTCAGTCATGGGTCATGTTGTCCCGTCTAGTTTTTATCACAATTTGGCCAAAAGGTGCACATTTATAGCTGTTGCATTTATTAGAATTACCTCTTTGCTCCTATTGATTGATATTAAAATAAGCAAACATTATCAATGTTATTAAGTAAATTTTACTAGTTAAATACTGGTTCTCTTCATTTTATTCATAGGGGCTCCAATCCTCATTCAAAAAGAAAGGGGCTCCTTTGCTATGCTTTGAGCATCACTAGTACAAACTCCTAATTTTACTATTAAAATATGCAAACCCCAAGAGCTGAAGCAACTTCTAAATGTCACACAAGATATATTATAAGTTGGTTCCCAGAGGAAGTTGTTTTTGTTTTTCCCCCTTCTTCTTACAAGAAAAAAATCTGTGCTTATTTACACTTCATGGGAAAAGCATCATTAGCATTTTGTATTTTTCTGTAGCCTTTTTTCTTCCCTAGGGATTATTTTACATCTGAAAGGGCATTATTCATCAATGAATAATGAGAAAGTTTTCAGGACACTTTTCTGCTACAGCCCTGCTCCCGCCCCATCCTCTTCCCCCCAGCCCACAGATACTGAGTGTGTGACTGAGACCAAGGAGTAACTTCAGGCTTTGTAGGCATTTTCTTACTGGCCTCGAAGTCACATACACCCTAGTAATGACAGCCATTCCTGCCAGCCATGACTGCAAGTGGTGGTCATTGTCACTGACTCTGAAAACTAACATGGCAATTTTATTAAAGAGTGTTTTTCAAATGGATGTAATTGAACATGCAAATTGGATTTACACACTCAGATTTGGGGAATTGTGACTATAAACCCAGCATAAGACTCACATTCACAAAGTTATATTGGACTGTACATACAAATCAGCTCCCATTGAATCTTTGAAAATGAGATCACATTTCTTCCGGATTTACCACTCATTCCACACTGGTTAACGAGAGCAAATTGTTGTCACCAAGCTCAGCAGAAAAAATATGAAATCCCCACAACGGTTATTACTCTTCCCTCCTCATGAGGGGCTTTGCAGGTGATATATTTACAGGGTATTTAGAATGTGATACAAACCAGGCCCCTAGATTTTCCTCCAATCGGTGGTGTCATCAGGATAAATCACACCCTTTGGCATTTGCACTGATACAACAAGAACATACCATGCAGCACAAATAACCTCATTTCCATAAAACAGCCTTTTAAAATTAGAAAATGTATAATTCATTTGGGGTAGTTATTACCGCTTTTGGACGGGAGGGATTTAAACTTGTATTTGAATGCAAATAACTGTATTTCTTCACAGTTACACACAGGAAGCCACACAACTTAGGAACTCTAAGAGGTATGGTTATCCTTAACTATCAATTCAGGATGATGATATTGATCACAAAAGCTGTTTGTGTGTCTCATTACAGTTTGCAGCAAGCTCTCACATCTCAAATGTGATCCTCCGCCCTCCATGAGAGAGACTTCCCGTTTTACACATGAGGAAACAGAAGCCCAGAGAAGTTAAGTGATTTCCGAGGATTACACAGTCAGGAAGTGGCAGATCCAGTGCTTAAACTCTGATGGAAGGGCAGAATGGATAAACATAGACACCCAGATAGATTCATGAATGGGGACAAGGTAGCCAGAAAAAGAGTGGAAGTGAGAGAGGGCAGAGGAGAAGGAACAATTTTTAAATGGCAGAAAATGCCCAGAAAAGAAGAGGTCAGGTAAACTCTTGGATAAGAACACGCTACTTGGCCTGCTTCCCATCTCTGACCCTCTGCATGGTACTCCAGCTCCCAGATATTTAAAGAACCAAGGGAGGCAGAGCCCTGAGGTGACTCACAACCAAGGTGCCTGACCCTATAGCCCTGGTTCCCTCTATTCACCCACACTGCTCATGTCTCCTTTGTTCCAGAAGACTGTTTATCCTGGAGTCACCTGGGCAGGGGAAAGTATATCCAAGCTCTGTGATGGAAACAAGTGGCTCGTGCTTTAGGTATTAAAGCTATAGCTCCACAAAGGAGCCTTGTTTCTGGCTGCTGGGTCTTCACCCATCCTAAGAAGTTCTGGCTTTCTCCCTGCACCAGCTTTTCATTACCCTAATTCCCCCTTTCTCTGACAAATGTCTACTCACTCTTCAAGCTTAAGCTAATGCAGGAGTCCTGGAGGAAAACGTTCCTGAAATCTCTTTCCGTCATCACCCAGCCTCCATCATTCAGTGAGCCCTCTTAATCCACAGCAAGAATGTCTGCTTCACAGTAACCTTCCCACTGGGCCCAAGTCCTCAAAAGCAAGGATCTTTTCTTAACTGTATATCCCCAACAGGTGTTCCGGAGAGTGACATACAGAAAAAATTCTATACCTATTTGTTGAGTGTTCATATTCCACTGACACTGTCTGTGTGACTTCAGACAGTTACTGAATTTCCCTGAATCTCAGTTTACTTATAGAAAAACCAGAGCTGTAATATGGACGGAATGAGAATTACACAAACTCGAAAGACAATGTTCCTGGTATACAGTAAACTATTGAAAAATGACAGCTATCATAATTACTACTGTTAACATTAAGTCAGTGAATAAAAGTTTGAATACCAGAGATGCTGCCCTCAAATTCATCTTTTTGGTCTTTGGATATCAGTTTGGTATCAACTATACTTCTTTCTATACAAAATGCTGTCCCCCTCCTGACAACATCCTCATTTATGCCACTATTACCAACCCTGCCCTCCAGACTAGAATCATATGGTTACGTAGGCCTTGTATTTCTCCAGTGTCACTGTCAACTCCATTAACACGTTATCATAAACCAGCTTCACTGAGGTATCCGTTTGTCAGTAATGGCTGGAGTTATCACCATTCTCCCAGAGACTGAATTTAATCCATCAAGTTATCCTTTTCCTTGTGCTTCATTTTCTCAATGGCCAAATGAGGAGGTTGGATCTGATGAATTCCAAGTTTCTGATTTTCAAAGAGAAATTTGATTTGATCAAAGAATTTAATAATTTAATGTACTTGCTAATACTTGATATAGCAGTGAAATTGAAAAGCTTCCTGGTCCAAGCTTTAAGAATAAGAGAAAATACCTGTTTGACCTTGAGTCAGACACTTTCTTTTTCTGAATCTCCTTACCTCATCTGAAAAATAAGGGTCAGAGAGAGCAAGATCCTCATGTGGGTGTGTTATTGAGCCCCAGGGGGCATATAGAAAGTGGGGAGGCATTTTTATTGTCATATTGGCATAGCATTTAGTAGGTGAGACTGGGAATGTTAACCATTCTACAATGTAAGCAACACTCTGGGATAATGAAGAATTATCCTACCCATATTGATAGGAGTGTTTCAGTTGAGGCCATCTTAGCACTGTTTAGATGGTCACTACAGAATATTCCAGTTTTAACATTTTTTAAACAGCTAATTTAAATAATAGGTGTTCAGTAAATTTGTGCTTAGAGTTTTTAGTTTTGCAGTAGCCTGACTTTCATATTATATATAACTCTAATTAACCTTGAAATTTTATGCTTGACCTATATCAAAGAGCACAGAGTTTTTCTCCTTTATGCAGTTTCCAGAAAATGTGATGCACCTTCACTTCCTGTAACCTCTCCCTCATTTTCCTACATCAAAGCCTCATCACAGCTTAGACCTGCAACTATTAGAACTGGGAAAAGTGTGGCAACATTTATCTAGGACTCATTTGGGCTTTTCATTCTATCATTAGTCTACTTATAGCCTCAGTTCTAGGAAGAAAAACTGAATGGATCATTTCACCTCCAGAATTGCTGATTTTTATATTTAGTCATTGTCTTTTTTAAAAAAATATATAGATTATATTGCCTGAGTGCCTGCTCTGAGCCAGACACTGTACCAGTAACTTTACAAACATTATTGTTAATAAATAACATTTTAGTTATAGGTTATTTCTTTATTTTGAGGATAAAGAATATAAGTTTTGGTGAGGTTTGTAAAATTTCCCAAGGATATACAGATACTCGTGGTGAATCCAGGTTTGAGCATGTCTGTCCACTAAAACTCCATGATTTTGAACTATAAGACATTCTCTTCTATAACTGGGAGATATGGATGGTACAACTGCTCTCTGCTAGAAGTGACATGGTGCCTACCTGAATTTAACCATATGAAATACTGATATCAAAGGAAGAGCTGGTCTGCAGCTATGCAGAGAGGAGTAGGGTGGCATGTGTGCTGTGCATATGCTACTCTCTCACGTATATCACTGGCCCATTTTGTGCCTTCAAGAATTCTCCAGTCTATATTAAAAATAATGTCTCTCATCCTGAAAAATCACCTCCTGTCTGGGGAGGGGCAAAAATAAGAAAGGGAAAAAAACTTACTAGAAGTGAGAGAAATTCAGCTTTCAGATAGATAGAAGAAAAGGCTTTGTGACAGTCAGGGTTGACAAATGGAAATATAAGGATTGATGTATTAATAGTTTTCCTGAGAGCAGGGGTAAATGCTGAGGCTACTGTTCACTAGCTTTATGACCCTGGACAAGTCCCATAAGATTTCTGAGCTAATATGTTCTCATCTGTAAATTTGTTCATGATACTTATTTCAAGACGCTGTTGTCACTAAATGAGAGGTGAAAAAGGCATAGAATGCCTCCTTCACCAACCATGGGATGCTTCTACTCTCCCTGTTCTTGAGAGGTTGATAGTTCCCAGAACTCTATTCCTCACCTTCATTTTTTTTTTTTTTTTTTTTTCTTTTCACAAGCTCCCTCTGAGTGATTCCATTGCTTTCTGGTATTCCTTATCACCAACCTTGAACTTGAGAATGGCACATCCAAATGCCAACGAGGTCTTTCCAGTTGGTTACCCCAAAGGGCTCCAAATTTGAAATGCTATTATGTTAACACGTCATTTTCACTCTCCCTTTGTCTACCCACATAGCTCAGTCTCAAGAATGGCAAAACCATCAGCCTAATTCTGATGCTAGAATCATGAGGTCATTCTTTATTTTATTTTGTTTATTGGAAATCACAATACATTTATTTTTATTTATTCATTTATTTATTTTTCATTGAATGAAAGTTTCTTTAAATTCTGTCATGGTTACAATTTTCAAAAGTTTCACACACATAATTTCATATAATCCCATAATAACCCTTTTATCCCCCTTACTGCCCCCCACTGGTAATCACTCCCCACTGGTAATCACTAGTTTGTTCTCTATATCTGTTAGTCTGTTAATTTTTTGTTTTATTCACTAGTTTGTTGTATTTTTTAGATTCACATAGAAGGGATATCATACAGTATTTGTCTTTCTCTGTCTGACTTATTTCACTTAGTATAATGCCATGGGGTCATTCTGGGTTTCCATTGTTTATACCAAATTGCCATAGATTCCTACAAGGTATCCAACCTAGGTAACCCTGAACACCTCCAATGACAGAGAACACTGACATTCACAGTGTGACTGATATGGACAGAACATCTGTAAAATAGTGCATGGGATTCTGGAAAACACTAGCTGTTCAGTGGGCTAAGCTGAACTGACCTCAATAAATAATACCCTTCTAATCAATGTCTTCAGAAATAGCATTTTCTTTAACACTGGGGTTATTCAGCTTTAGGATGGACAGCTGTGATCATTTTCTGTAGGATAATAAACACTTGTAATCAATATATTTGAATTTTGGTTCTATGATAAAAATAAGAAATAGTGTAAAAATTATAACCCTTTGTCATGAAATAATCTTAGGTGGTAAAGAGGATTCTAGAACTTACTCAAATTAAATCTGTATCTTTAGGACTTGGCATACCATAAGCAGTCAATCAATATTTGTTGAATTAAGTAATTAATTAATGGTGTGATTTTATGAAAAGACAATGATAATCCAAGTTCAGGATCAAACTCTTCATGCTGTAACTTTATCACCAATATCAATTCCTAGTCTGCTCATGCCCTTTCACACCTCTAAACCTATTTCCTTTCTTCTTCCCTTGAGAACCACACATCCTCAAGACCCCTTTAAAATCAACTCATTGGTAAGACCAGGGCTCTCCATGCCTTTGCACTGTCCTTGGCGGGTTTTGAGAATTTGGAGAGGGGGCTGTATTCCACACACGGACACCCAGCTACCTATATGACTTCTCTCCTTATGTCTCATGAGTATCTCTCTTCTTTAATCTCTCCACTTCAAAAAGATCTCTAGACTTTTCTCTTCATAACTTGATCATCCTCCCATTTTCCCCAGCTCGGTAAATGGCAATTTGTTCCAGCAAACAAACAAAAAACTTAGTTAGGGCAAAGTTTGGAGCTTTGACTCTTTTCTCTCAGACCATATCCAATCTATCAGCAAAGGTTGTCTATTCTAACCTCAAAATATATACTAAATTGCTAACTCACTCCACTCTAAACAACAAATTACCATGTTTTATGTGGACTTCCACAACTGCTTCCTCACTGAATTGTCTCTCAAGTGACTAAAACCTCAATACAACCAACACAACTGGAGACCTGGACTCCTCAGTGCAGACTGGGGCAGTGGATCACTGTCTTGTCAACTTGGGCTGCTATAACAAAATACCACAGACTGGGTAGCTTAACCAACAGAAATTTACTTTCTTTCAGTTCTGGAAGCTGGGAAATTCAAGATCAGGGTGCCATCTTGGTTGGAATTTTGGTGAGGATACTCATCCTGGCTTGCAGACAGTCCCCTTCTCACTGAGTTCTCACAAGGTAGAGAGGGAACTCTGGTCTCTTCCTCCTCTTATGAGGACACTAATCTATCATGAGGCACCCACCCTCATGACCTCATCTATACTTAATTGCCTCCCAAATGTTCTGTCTCCAAAGGCTATTTGATTACATTGGGGGTTAAGACTTTAATACATGAATTTGGGGGGACACAAACATTTAGTTCATAACAATTACTTTCTCCCAGGCTGTTGAGAAGAACAGGCCACAAAACAGATTCTTGAAGTGAGAACAAATATCCAAGACTGTCTCTTTACTCAGTGAAATCATTGAACCCAAAGAGTTTACAGACAGTTGGAATCCAAGTAGAAACTAGGAGTCAGAGAGTCAGACAATGAGATTTCAGTAGGGCTTGGTGGAATTTTTGGAAGAGAAGATAGTGCTTGCTACAGAGTTCAAAAAACCCATGTGGCATTGGGATTAGATGAGATGAGAGTTCTTGGGTGTATTTCCCATCTCAGTGAAGTGTTGGTAATGTTTAACAGCAAGGGAAAAAAAACCTTGATTTAGTAGCATTTGCTAATTTCCTACTGTAAAGATTTCCTCCATGGCTATCAGTCTCCACCCACTGGTCTGTGCCATCATTTCTGAAGACACTGGTTCCCTAAGAGAACCTTAATGAAGAATATGAACCACAGCAGTAAAAATATAGGTTCATATAATGGGGAGAAAAGCAAGCTTCCCATTCTTATTCTGTAAAGTAATAACAACTATATTAATTATAGTAATAAGAATAATAATTTATTACTAATGATCATACTCATAATTCTCAATCATTAAGCATTTAGAATGTATCAAGCACTATAAATAATGCATTCAATACATTATGTTACTTAACTTCATAATAGTTCTGTTAGGTATTATCATTAGCTCATTTTACAGAAGGAAAAAAAAATTTCCTAAGGTTAAGGAACTGATGTTGTATTCAGTTAGTGGCAGAGCTAGGGTAGGAACTCATTTTTGTCTAAGTCTAGAGCCCTCACTTTCCTCACCCAACTCAGTACTCCCCCCAGAAGGCCAGATTGGAACACCTCCCATGACTCAGCTGCCTGTTTTCCGGTCCACTGTGTAGGTAGGACTACTGTCTCCCCATTTCCTGTATCTCCTTCTTCCTAGAGCTCCCGCAGCCATTGAGTTTCCCAGGCATGTCTGGTCTCATGCAGAGGTGTCCACACCCACCTCCCATCCCCTGCCAAGGCTTATGGAGCTGCAAGAATTTTGAGTTGTCATTCATGCTCTATTGTTATTGCAGCTCTAGAGAAAAGCAAACAAATAAACAAACAAAAAAACAGCCAGGCTTGTATGTTTTGACAATAGTCTATGTCATGGACTATAACTCCCAAAATTCATTTGTTGATGTACTAACCTGTAGTACCTCAGAATGTCACTGTATTTTGAGATAACGTCATTAAACAGGTAATTAAGTTAAAATGAGGTTATATGGATGGACCCTAATCTACTATGACTGTTGTCCTAATAAGAAGAGGAGATTAAGACAAAGACACACACAGAACAAAGGCCATGACGAGAGATAGGGAAAAGATAGCCATCTACAGGCAAGGAGAGAAGCCTCAGGAGAAACCAACCCTGTTGATACCTCAATCTTGAATGTCTACCCTTCAGAACTTTCTGTTGATTAAGCCACACAGTTTGTGGGTTTCTTGTTACGGCAACCCTAGCTAACTAATGCAGCCTGGATCATGCGTACTCAGCAAATTCCTTCTAACAACAGAATTAGTCTGTTACAGAAGAGAAATTGTTGGTAGAAATATTGTACTCAGTTCAACTGAAATATATGTAACCCTTTCATGCAGATACTGGCATAGCTTCAAGAGAACACCTAAAAGTGCAGTGAGGCCCCCTGACCTGAAGGTGGACCAAAGCACACAAAAGAGGTGGGGTCAAGATGAGGACAAAAGGCTCACATTTTGTGCAAGTCACATCTGCGGTCTTTGTACAAAGCACTACCCTAAGCACTCAGCATACATTGTCTCATCCAGCTCTTACTTTAAAGACAAGGAAACTGAAGCACAGTGAGGGCAAAAGATTTGTATAGTTAATGTAGGAAGTGACATATACCTGGTGACATCTCAGGTCCATTCAGAAACCCAGTTTTGGCCAAGGCTCGAAGCTTTATAAAACCACATGAAGGACGGAGAGTTTTGTACAAGTGGTTGCAGTTTAGTTGAAGTTCTGCCTTGAAGGATCTTAGAAGGACTCAAGATGAATGTGGCTTACATTTAAGGTTCATTTTGATCAATGTAGAAAGGGAAAGGGCATTTTTTTCAGCCAAAACGCAGAGATGTCCCCACGCAGGGCCCTTTCAGGGAATGTTCTACCTCCAGTGGGGCTGGCTTGGACAGTAAGGTGGGAAAGAGGC
>NW_006770161.1:2365347-2393944 GCF_000442215.2 Lipotes vexillifer
AGAGTCATAGGAGTGACATGGCTAAAAATGTGAAGATTCACTTCCCTCAATTCCTCTCCTGAGCATTTGCCTTTCTCACTTGTCTTGTGATCAGGCTTAGCAGGATTTAGACTCAGTATCATCCTCTCCCTGCCAAGTGAATTTTCTTGTAGCTTTTACACTCCTGGCATTTACCTGGGAGCCTGTGCCCTATGACTTGCTTTCACCTTACCCTAGTGAGCAGGTTAAATCTTGTTGGGGTCTCCACCCATCTCCCAATGCTCCGATCCACAGATCTGAATTGAACTGTACACCCCTCCCAGAGCAAGACATTGTCCTTCTGTCATTTTGACAAGGCTGTTTTGATGCAAGAGATAATTTGCTGTGGTCTTTGTAATGTTGCTCTCAGTTTCACTGCAGCCCTGGTGAGCCTCTCAGATGGGATTAAGGATGGGAAAAGCGAGGAGAGCTGTCAGAGGTAGGTTGGGGGGCAAAGATGGGTTTAGGATGGAATAGCTACTAGGAAGTCCACTAGGTATAGCAGTAATTATTATCTTTGAAATTCCAAGTGTTTAAGGATTTGCTTTTAGGCTAAATCACAATGTTCTTCCATTATGATGGCTTTATTAGTACCTTATGCCGTTTCTATCACCTCTGGGCATCCTTTAAACACTTGCTTGTGTAACTCTAGTTTTTTCACTCAAACTCTGGTTATAGTACCTTCAAGTTCACCTATTGCTTTAGGAAATTCCATCCAGAAAGCGCCATTTTAAAGTCTGACTTTTAACAGATATGAGGCAAAAATTGTTCCCATGAGTAGTGACTTGCAGTTCTTGAATTCTGTTTCTTACCACACCCTTGGCAGGAAGGTGGCTCATTGGTACCAGGGTGTTGTCCTTGGGCTGCAGGAGGAAAGCAATGACTAACTAACTAACTAACTAACCAGACACTTCCTTCTAATGAGGCCACTTCCTGGTTCATTCCAGCTCTCATACTTATGCTACATCCACCAATGAGAAGTGATGAGCTCCCTACCTTGAGGATCTCTGAAATGATCGTAACCCTGTAAAGCAGAATTAGCTTTGTTTCACCTATTCCATAATCACATTTTGTATTTCTTCTTGCCTTGCCTATATCTGCATGGCAGTCATTGAGTTTGGGGGCAGCCTGGAGCAATGGGCAAGCCAGGTTTCTGGACAGACCTAGGATCTGTCCAGGTTGATTACTGCTGTAGGATTTGGGCACACCCCTTAAGCTTGCTGAGTCTACGTTTTCTCTTTGTAAAATGATATTAACTATACACACTCCACAGGGTGATTGACAGTGTTAGATGATATAATGCAGGTATAGTCTTTAGGGTAATGTTTCAACATTTTACTATGGCACTGAGATGAGAATTATGAGCTTTTAGCCTAAAATGGATATCAAGAGAACTAGAATACAACATTAGGGCACATATGGAAATGAGGTGACCAGGAAAAAAACAATGAGTGCTATATCTAATACAAGCTGGTTAGGTCAAACTAAGATCCTGGTGTTACCTCCAAGGATTACATCAAAAATGATGTTGGCAAGGAGAAACATCGTTAGAGGAGAATGACTGAAATTGTGGAGAGTCTAGAAATGAAAATAAAGTTTGGAAAAACTCAGATGGTTAACCTGAGGTGGACAGAACTTGGGAGCACAGAAAATTTGTCACAGAATATAGAAAGTGCCACCACAAGGCCTCTGAAAGAACTGGGCTCAGTGAATAACAAATACAGAAGAACACATTAGAGCTCAAAATGTAAAAGGAGTTTCCTGATTTGATGATCCTTGTCAACCCATAATAAAGTCTCCTAGCCCAAGAGTTTCTCTTGTACTATTGAGCTATGCATCTGCATATTTTAATTTTTACTCAGCAAAAATATTCCCGAATAGCTGTATATACATCAAAAGTGGTTATGAATCATCTTTTATTATTGACCTACATTAATATGCTGAGAAGACTCTAAATAATTGAATCCTGATTTTGCCAGGACCAGGTTCAATGAGCCAATGTGCTTTACTGCCCAATTGTCAGTGTCTCCTTATTTTGTCTACTCAAGAATGTAACCAGCAATTGTTTCCTTTCTTTTGTGCATCGTCAATTTTTCCTTCATTCTAGATCAGTCTGATTAAATTATATATGATCTATTTCTTTTCCATTCAAAAAATAAAATCCTCATTTGATTCTACATCTTAACTTCCAATCATCACCCCATATCTTTTTTTTAATGTATTAGCTTTTTATTTTTATTTATTTATTTATTTTTATATCTTTATTAGAGTATAACTGCTTTACAATGTTGTCTTGGTTTCTGCTATACAACAAAGTGAACCAGGTTTATGTATACATATATCCCCATATCCCCTCCCTCTCAAGCCTCCCTCCCACCACCTCATTTCTTTGTCCTCATATACAGTTAAATTTTCAATGAGTGGTCAACATTCACACTCTCCAGATTCTTTCCTCCTCCTCTCTCTTGAACTCAACCCATCATTTTGATCTCCTCACTACTCCACAGATATTACTCCTGTTTCTTTCTCCAAGGTTCTCTATATTGCTAATTTAATGCACAACTTTCAGTCTATCTGGCTTGACTTATCAGCACTGAAAACATTAGATTCCTCCTTCCTTCTGGTCATACTTTCTTCCTTTGTCTTCTAGAACATCACACTCTCTTGGTTTCCTTCTGTGCAGCCTCTTCACAATTGACTGGGCTCTTTCCACCTCATTCTCAAGACATCTAAAAGAGCCTCAGACCTTACACTTTCTTCATTGAGACTTGCTTTCTAGGGGATAACATCCAGATGCAGGGCTGCACATACCATCCCTGCTCTGGCAAATCTCAAACGTGCATCTCTAGCCAGGACATCTCCCTTGAACCCTTCCTTATCTTGTAGGTCCAACTGCCAACTTGGCATCGCCACTTGGAGGCTAAAGAGATATTTCTTACCTGACATATCCAAAACTTACTTTCTACTATTTCCCAGCCCACCCCCAGCTGTGCCTATGAAAATCTCTTAATTTCAATGAATAGAGACTTTACTTTCCAGTTGGCCAGGTCAAAAATTTCAGAGCCATTATTAACTCTTTTCTCTCACTCTTCAGATACTCTCTGCCTGACTGTTTGTAAGCTAGGGCATCAGTCTTCTATACTTGGACTGGAATTTATAACATCAGCTCTTCTTGTTCTCAGGCCTTTGG
The DNA here is from genome assembly GCF_000442215.2 of Lipotes vexillifer. Taxonomy (NCBI): domain Eukaryota; kingdom Metazoa; phylum Chordata; class Mammalia; order Artiodactyla; family Lipotidae; genus Lipotes; species Lipotes vexillifer. Next base: position 2,368,556 of record NW_006770161.1, read on the forward strand.
ACTTGGACTGGAACTTTCACCATTGGTTCTCCTAATTCTCAGGCCTTCACACTCAGATTGGAAGTGTACCACTGATTCTCCTGGACATCCAAGTTGCAGGTGGCAGATCATGGGATTTCTCAGGCTCCATAATCAATTGTGAGCCAATTCCTCAAACTAAATCTCTAGATAGAGAGATAGATAGATTGATAGGTAGATAGATAGATAGATGATAGATAGAGCTTATTGGTTCTATTTCCCTGGAGAACCCTGACTAATATTAAAAAATTCAGTTGGTTCTCCCTTCTTCATAAATCCAGATTCTGACCATTTTTCACCACCTCCACTTCTTGACTCAAGCCATCACAGTCTGTCTCTGGATTATTGCAATAACTCCTTATTGTTCTCCTTCCCCTCCACACAAGAACAAAGAATGTCCTGTAGACAAAAGAGTGAATATTTAAAAAGGTAAACCAGATCATATAATTCCTCAGCACAAATCCTCCAAGAGGTTCACATCATTCAAAATAAAAACCAAACTCCTTAGAATTTGTCCCTACATGAACAGCCCCCATGATCTCCCAGACCTCCACTGTCCCCTCCTTCACTCTTCTCCAGCTGCACTGACCCCTTGATGTTTTCTGGACATGCCAAGATTGTTCTTGTTTTGGGTTTTATACACACTTTTCCTTCTACCTGGACTATTGTTCTTTCCCATATTTTCATAACTGCTTTTTGCCTTCTTCAATTCTTTACTCAAATGTCATCCATGCCTTCCTGGAACAACTTTTTAAAATAGTCACACTTTCCCTGCCCCAGCACTCACTAGTCCATTTCCCTTGCTTTGTTTTTATTCATAACATCAGCCACCATCTGGCATATTTTATTTCATTTATTTGTTTTTGTTTATCTTCTGTCTCTTTCCCATTAGATTATAAACTCAGTGAAGGCATTTTTTTCTCATTTTTATTCTCTACTCCATCTCTTGCACCTAGAATATGTCTAGATTAGGATAGGTACTTCAGGCACACTTAGGGGGAAGGGGAGAGGGCAGTTATGGGAACCCAGTAAAAACTGAAGCTGAAGGGAAAGGATTCCCACAGGAGCTGCTGTATTCCAGAGAGGAACATGGTCATTGTCAAGCTGCAACTGGGCAGAGAGGGGACCACAGGAATACATACCCTTCACCTCCCTTTCATTTTACCTTTATTTTATTTTATTTTATTTTTTTGCTGGTGCATCCCACTGACCAAGTCCAAAGAGAAGCCAGATGATAAGGAGCTTATCTGATGCAATCCACACAAGGCTATTTCCCAGGATTCCTAGCAGAGTGGACAAGGGTAGAGAGTGAATCCAGAGGGGCAAGTAGAATGTACCCCAAACAGTCAGACAATAACAGTGAAGCAGAAAGAGAAGCAATGCCTTAATTTTAATTATAGAACTCATTACTCATTGTTGTTGTTGTTTTTGTTGTTTTTACCTAAATGAATTCCAGGTGCTTCTGTGATGATGAAGAGGACTTGGCAGGGCGACATTGATCCAGGGGTGTTTGTTTTTCTGCTTTCATTTTCTTTTCATCAGTGTCTCTCCAATAAGAATGACATTGGAGAGTATGCATTTGACTTGGAATACCTGTGCTAGAAGGGATTTTTGATGGCTTGCCTAAATGCACACAGTGCAATAAGTAGAAACATAAATAGACACTGAAGATGTACATTACACTTATACAGAGAAGTGCTGAGCAAGGGAAGTCCTTTACTGGACTTCTACTGGGAGTTTTTGAAGAGTAAATACTGGGTTAATATTTGGATTTTAGCTTTACTGTCTTTCCAAACAACATCAACCCCTCTGAAGAGGAATCTCACAACCCCTAAGTATTGAGCTTACAATCATCTGGGACCTGCTCCCTGAGGCTGGGTCACAGTGGAACCTTCCATGGTCCTGCCTTATTTGTAGCTCAGACTTACTGAGTCCCACTTGATGACAGTCTGATTACCTAAAACAGATCCTAAACCTAAATTAAATGTTTAGACTAAACCAACACCCAACATTTCTTCTTCAGCTTCACATTCCCCTTACTAAATAGTTGTTAAGAAATGCTGTTGCCAATAGTCATTTACTCAAGTTCCTATTTTTCAAACCAAAGGTTGAAGGAATTTTTAAATGCCATTTCTATGGTTGAGTATTCATTGAGTCCTGTTTGTTTTGTCACTGGATGCAGTGAGCATTCTTCTCAAAGGAGAGAAGAATGTCTGAAATGTTCTTTTGGGATTTAGTTCTACCACTTTTGGTGGTAAATCCAGATTGGTAAATTTGGATAAGTTAATAAACTTCTCTGGACCTTATTTCTCCTCTGTAAAATGGGAATAGTAATATTAGCATTTAGTTTATTGAGCTGTTCTGTAAGGATTAAATGAGTTAACATCTTTGAAGTGCTTAGAATAGCACCTGGCACAATGTAAGCACTATATAGGTGTTTGCTTACTAGAATAAGTAACCATCTTTGAAACTTTCACTTTACACCTTTTTCGCCATTGATTCTACTGAAAAATAAAAGTTTAGTGTCAGCTTTCAGGAATCATGTATTATGTTATACAAGGACGTTTATATTATGTTGTATAAGATTGCATTGTTTTCAGAGAATCAAGATTTTTTAAAAATCTAAACATAAAAGAAATAAATTAGGAGGTGTGGTAGGCAGGATAATGTGCACCCCCAAAGCTATTCATGCCCTAATGCCCAGAATCTGTGAATATGTTTCTTTACGTGGCAAAAAAGACTCTGAAGATGTGAATAAATTAGGATCTTGAGGTAGGGAGAGTAGCCTGGATTATACACATGAACCAAACCTAATCCTTAAAAGGGGAGAACCTTTCCCAGCTGTGGTCCAAGGAAAACATGACTATAAAAGAATGGTCAGAAATATGTAACACTGCTACCTTTGAAGAAAGACAGAGACCCATGAGCCCAAGAATGTGGGTGGTCTCTAGAAGCTGGAAAGGGCAAGGAAATAGATTCTTTCTTAGAAGCTCCAGACATCTTGATTTTAGTTCATTGAGACCTGTGTCAGACTTCTGAACCATAACTGTAAGATAACATACATGTAATATCAAGTTTATAATAATTTGTTCTAGCAGCAAGTAGAAAACTAATACAGGAGATAAGTCTTGACTTATTAAGGGATTCTCACTTCATATAATGTCCACGCAGTATTTGTATATTGATATCAATTTATTTTTATTGGGAGATGTCTGTGGGTGATGGTTTTAGTTATGAGTGTGCCCTATCCTTCAAAACTGAGAAAGGGAAACACCACAGTATAGTTAAAAGTCAATGAGCTTTGACATTAAAGATACCAACTCTGGACTTACACTTGCCAGATTTGCCAAATAATTTTTGAGTATGAATACATTCAGTGCAATCATGGCAACAGACAAATAGTAAAAAGAAAGAAAAAATTCATTGTTAATATGAAATTCAGATTTAACTGAGTGTACTGTATTTTATCTGGCAACATTATCTGTACTGGAATAACTGTCACAAATATAAGTGGACTCTCAGTGCAAGTTTCAACCCAGGCTGATCATTGGAATGTCCTTTTAGAGCCTTTATAAATCCAATGCCCAGAGCCAAAGATTTAATGATAATTTAATCATTATCTATGAGGGTAGCACACAGGCATGAGTATGCTTCAAGGTACTCAGGTGATTCCCAGGTGCAGGTAATAATTCAAACTGGTTCTCTATCTTGTGTGTAAGAATCACCCAGGGAACTTATAAAGATGCAAATTCCTGGTTTCATCCCAAGAGATTCTGATTCAGTAGGACTGCAGGAGGATTCAAGATGTTCTGTTAACAAGCATCCCAGGTGATTTTGCTGAAAGGTCTGTGACACTGTCAAAAACCTAGATTTTACCTCTCTGAACCTGTGGACACAAGGTTAAGTACAGTGAAACTCACTGCACAAGTTTTATGAGGATTATATGATTTATGTTTATGTGCTGTAGAAACTTACTTAACGCAAATTACTGAAAATATAGTCATCTGATTCCTTCTCTTCTCCCTTAAGTTTCACCATTACCCTGATTTTTTCTTGATTTCTTAGCTGTTTTGAGTCCCACCTTCTATATCTATTTTCCTATAAGACCAGGAGTTTATGCCATGTAGCTTTATCCAAATTAAACACCATCTTAAACTGTTCTTTCCAATTTCAGGGAGATTGGTCTTGTCTTCCCAATTGGTCCTGAGTTTTCTATTAATTGGTAGAGGTAACAAGAGTCACCAGCATTGTTTTTTTGTTGCATCATCCAATAAGCCTGAAATCTTGGGGTGTTTTTTCTGTTTTTCTTTTTTTGCATTATGCAGGCCTCTCACTGTTGTGGCCTCTCCTGTTGCAGAGCACGGGCTCTGGACACACAGGCTCAGCGGCCATGGCTCACTGGCCCAGCCGCTCCACGGCATGTGGGATCTTCCCGGACCAGGGCACAAACCTGCGTCCCCTGCATCGGCAGGCAGACTCTCAACCACTGCGCCACCAGGGAAGCCCAATCTTGGTATTTTTATCTCCATTGTCCAAGACAATGCCATGTCTCTACATCAGTCCCATAAGGAATTTAAAGCTCAGAGTTTTCATGGAAGAGGCAAACATATGAAACTCTGTGACTTTCTGACTCCAGGCCAAATACGCTTTCCATAACCCACCTGCCTCTCCTGAACACAAAACTAAGGCAAATCCTGTTTCTCTAAACCTTTGGCGCCCTTCCTCTCACCCCAGCCGCACTCTCAGTACACACAGCAGGCCAGCAGCACATTCCCATGTACTGAATAACCAACACGATATGGAAAACACACTGAATACGGAAGAAAGACTTTTTCCTCCTCGTCCTTGATTCTTGGCGCCTGCACTTTCCCAATTCCTGCCTGAACGGACATGAATCCAAGCAGGCAGGCATCTGTCCTTTTACCCTGGGGCCACCTGGGGTTTGCCTGAATGGCTCAGATCCACTGGGTTTGATAGTCAGGAAATTACAGGCTGCGAGGTCAACCAGATCTTTCTTAGAAAAACAGCTAACATTGTTCTGACCTCTGGGAATAATATCTACACTTACCCTAAGGCTGCTCGGAGAAACAATAGCAGACTTTATCACCCCCTTTGCTCACCCCTACTAAACAGATATGGCTTCACACAGTGTAGGCAACGAATTCAAGTTTTTCAGTTGATATAAGGAGTATTTAATAAGTAAATCCGCCTGTATTCTATGTGTGGATTTCATTTCCCCGAAGTCCTCAGGTTCATATGCATTGTGCATGGCAAAAAGCAGGGATTTGGAGGTTGGAAAGATCTGGGTTTGAATCCCTGCTCTGCCACTTCAAAGATATGCCATATGGGTAAATGCCTCAAACTTTCTTGAGTGTTCTGTAATCAGGGTGCACTCCAGAGGATACATTGGCTGGCCTTTAGCCCCTACCTAGAAACTATAATTCTGAGAAGTCTATTTCTATTGTTGACCATGGAGAAACTCCAATGGTCTTCCAGGCCTAGGAGGCCACCTATACTGCCAACCTTGACAAGCTGAGGCTTTTGGCATAGGTACCTCCTGACACACCTAACCAGCATGCTTCATTTTCAATGAGCCACCAGCTAAGTCATTCTGAGATACCTGGAGAATATGTCAGTTACACTTCATCTACACCTGAGGTCACCTCCATGACATCAGAACACACCCTTGAAATGAAGAGGGTGTGGAATATGCTGAAGATAGTGACCAGGATTCAGGAGACTGTCTATCGAAGAGTGATGGGTTCAATGCATATGGCTGATTCACTTTGCTGTGCAACAGAAACTAACACAGTATTGTGAAACAATTATACGTCAATAAAGATTTATTAAAAAAAAAAAAGAATGATGGGTCCAGACCCAGAGGAGACAGGCCTTGGGCCGTAGAAAATCAAGGAGAGCAGTTTGGCAAATTATAATTTAAAGCTAAGGATGAAGTCTGGCCTATCCCTAGAGCAACTCTCTTCTCTCCTCTGTAGCTCTCAATTTCATTATCTTGAATAAATAAACAATATTTGCCTCACCAGATGGTTGTTATAAAAGGGGGTAGGATATTTTCCTCTAATCATTAAAGTCTCATTTGAATCTTTCTATTCCAGGCATATCACAGGCTGCTTATGAATAGAGGCAGAATTACCTGCCAAGGCATGGACTGGGTTGGTAATAAGATAGCCTAGTCTCAGTTTCCTCATCTCTAAAATGGTGATAAAATCCCGATATTCACAGTAAATATTAAAGAGTCTGGTAATGGAAAAGAATCTGGAGCTGTACACCTGAAACTAACACAATATTGTAAATCAACCATAGTTCAATTTAAAAAAAAAAAAGACTGGCTGTAGAAAACTGCTTTGTAAGCCAAAAAGGGCATGAATATTAGTGTGTGTTGCTGTTTTTGCTTTTATCTTGTCTTCTGTCCTAATATCTAGAGACTAGAACAGGCACAGTAGGTCAAAGAAGGCAATAGGTCTAGCTTTCAGAAACAGTCAGAGGAAGCCTGGTTGGGTAGGCAGATAGAGCTAATTAGAATTAGCAATAGGTAACTGAAGCAAGTCATAACAAGTGGGTCTAATATCAGGCATCAGGTAACTTCCCAAGCAAGCAGGAGATGGAGAGCTGGTTTGACGGCTAGAGCACGGGAGTCAGGGACTAAGTTTCTGCTATGTCAGCCAATACAGGAGTCTTGTAATTAAGAAAAATCAATGTGGTACCTTGTCATAATTGGTCTAACTTATTCATTTTGCAATACTTAGTAAGTTTCCAATGTATGTCAGGCCATGTGCTAGGGATTTATGATGTAGGGGTGAGCAAGACCCTTTCCTTTCCCTCATAGAACTAGAGTAGAAAATGTTAAGAAGACAGACATTAAAAAAACAAAAAAGGAAATATTAAAAATGTGAGACAAGTGTTTATTGTGGGCATATATTGTTGCTCAGAATTTCTTTCCTGTAACCTTTACCATCCCATGAAGTTTGGATGGGTCTAGCCTATGTCCTGTCCACAGAGTTCATCCATGAAGAGAAAGAACCAGAATATGTTTGATAAATGCATGTATATATTGTTTTTCTCCTGAATCTACTGAGATTCCTCTAGGAGTATAGGTTGCAGAGACACAGTACTGCCAGTTGCCTTCTTTCCTTCCACACAGAGAGTCTGTCTGATTAAGAGAGCAGGTACACAGAGGTAAGCATTGCTACAGAGGGAAAGGGAGAGGAAGAACCTTATACTATAATTTGAGCCCCTGGATGCAGCAACACCTGAAACCAGAAGAAAAGAGAGAGGAGAACCTTATACTATAATTTGAGCCCCTGGATGCAGCAACACCTGAAACCAGAAGAACCCCAGAACTTTTCTCCTAAACTAGTGGAACTGGGTTTCCATCTTTTACAACAAAAAAGATCTGACTGATAGAGTAATAATAATGAAAATGCAAGGTTCTGTGGGAACACAGAGATTCTGGGGCCCAGAGAAGTTGCCAGAGACAGAAAGCTTGAGAGGGGACGTCTAGTTTCCCAGGAGAGGAAATGAGAAAACAGTAAAAACCCAGGTCTGAGGCAGGAATGAGGAGTATAAAGACCTAACAAATTGTCATTATGGCTAAAGAAAATTTGCATGCCGTGTGTGCACATGTGTGTATGTGTGTGCGTGCCTGTTTAGGAGAGGGAGGGATGAAGCGAGGGATAATTCATGAGGATTGGCTTCCACCACTGTCACTTCATGGCCTTGAACATGTCACAGTTTCTTTCCTTTGTGAATCAGAAATACTCATACTTAGTTCATAGGGATGATGTGAGGTTTAAATTAGATTACTAAGGTAATACATATGAAAGCACCTGTCCATTTAGGGGAAAGGTTAAACAAAGAGTCTGAAGCCTCTGCAATGTGCCATTGGCATTTGCTGCCAAATTACCTAGAAATGGGACAGAGATGCCCCTGACTGTGAGCCCCAGCTCTCTGAGATGACTCTGCTCACCAGGAGAGACCCTGGGCAGGACCTCCAGTGTCCCGCCAGCATAGAAAAAGAACATCTGAGCTGAGCACCTGGCTCAGGCCACACATCAGGCAACCTGGGCTGCAGACCAACAGCCCAGCATCAACAGAATGGGTGTGTCAGTCACTCAGCTCCGTGAGGGAAACAAATAGAGCCTATAATTCCAGGCTGGCCACAGAAGGCTCCAAAGGGCTTCCCTGTATCAACAATAACAGGTGGAAGAAATAACAATGTCATACCATTCCCATTTCCTTTAACCAGGTGGTGTTACTTCTTTCCAGAGTAAAAGAGTCTATCCTACATATCAGACAATGCTGATTAAAATCCTTAGTACAAGGCCTGACATAATGTAAGCAAGTAATAAAGGTTAATATTACCATTATATGACATTTAGATGAAAGAACAACTTAGAAAGTTCAGAAGCAACATGCAAATATAAGGACTCAGTGCCAAAAATTTATTAGTTCAACTAATATTTATTGAATGTCTAACATATGCCAGGTCCATTTCTAGGCACTGGCAAAATAGCTGTCCACACAACTGTATAAGATCCCATGTAAATGGAAAGAATAAATAACCCAACAAAAACAATGTCCTTTTTCTTACAGATCTTACCTCTTACTTGGAGAGACAGACAGCAGAAAGTAAATAAATAAATATAATTTCTGATGGACATAAGTGTTATGAAGAAAAATAAACCGGAGTGACAGGAGGTCACACTGGTGAAAATTGTTTTAGAAAGGCTGTCAAAGGAGGTCTCTAAGGATGTGGAATCTTTGAAGGAGGCAAGGGCACGAGCTCTATGGAGGTCAGCGTGATTAAAATTCAAGGACCAGGAGAAAATGCAAAGTTCCTGAGGCTGGGATAAATCTTGATGGATTGGAGGGGCTTGAGTGTTAGCAAAAGAGGTGGTAAAATGTTCAAATTTGCATTATATTTTGAATTTTGAACCTACAAAATTTACAAATAGATTAATAATAACATATGAGAAAAGAGAAGAGAAATTGAGTAAATGATGTTGGTATTTACCAAGATGAGGAAGATTAGAGGAGGAGAAATTTTGAAATGTAAGAGTCAAGAGTTTTATTTTGGACCTATATTTATTTTGTACAAGGTAAGGTTGACATGCTTACTAGAGGCCAAGGGGAGATTTTGAACCTGAGGTCCGAGGAAAGGGTTAGCGTTCAAGTCATTGGTACGTAGTAGGTTTGTAAATCTATAGGCTTAGATAAGATCTCCCAGGGAGAAAATCTAGATAAATGGGGGCTGGCTAAGCAAAGGAGACAGAAAAGTGGTCACTGAAGGAGTAAGCTAAACAAGAGAAGGTGGGATCCTGATGGCCAAGTGAAGAATAATTTAAAGAAACACTGGTTAAGTGTGTCATAGGCTGCTGAGAGGCTGACTACAAAGAGCTGAAGAACTGACCTTTGGATCCAGCAGGAAGGAGGTGTTAATGACCTTCACAAGAGCAGCTTCAGACAACAGTGGTGGTAAGATAAGAAGGGACCAGGAAGTGAGAAAATGAACTCAGCAAATAAATTTGTTGAAGACCTTTGCTACAAGACAAAGCAGAAAAATCGGGCAGTGGTTGGAGGAAGTTGTGAGAGGCAAAGATTGCTTAGGGAGTATTTGGCTTTTTGAGATGGGAGATAGAGAATATATTAATAATTCAGTAAACAAGAATAAATCACAGTGAAGGAGACCATTTCAGTGGGGAAAATAAAAGCCCTTGAATAGCAAAAGCAAATGGGTTCCACTGTACAAGTCATAGGCCTGGTCTCTGATAGGATCAGGACTGACTCATGTCCTAATGAAAATGTGGATGATTTCATGTGAATCGAATCTTAGTCCAGTGTCTACATCTCAGTAGGCACCTGTATCTGTCAGTTTCCTCTCATTGTCTAGGTATAAGTAGAATCTCTCAGATTCTCTCACTCTGTCCACAGCACTCATAGCAGAGCTAGAATTAGAAACTCTTCTGTAACCCAAGAATTAGTACTTAGAAAGTCATTGACCTTGCTTTGTTCTAAAAAAAGAGTTTTTCATGATTTCTTTTTCTGTACCGAGTATACTTTATTTTAGCTTAGTCAGCTTCCTGCTTGGCTTTTGCACTCCTTAAAAAAAAATAATGGAAGTTTGTCAGTCCTGTATCCCATTTGGGGTCTGTCTGTCAAAGGTCTGATGAGAAGCCCCATGAAATGACTGGCTAGAACTAAGTGAGGAGTTCTAAAATCCCCTGAGTAAAGAGAGGAAGCATAAGAAACCAGTTTTTATGAGTCCCCTTCCTTGAAATCCAGATCTTGGTAATCAGTAAATATATTTTTCTGCAAAGAATTCATGCTTTAGAGAGAAAGGCCAGTGTCTGGATACCAGTTCCACTCCTGTGACCTGTATGTAAAGGACTTAACTTCTGTGAGATTCCATCTCTCTACAGGTAAAGTGTTACTAACTAGCATCCCTCAGGAGGAGACTGTGATAGGTTTAAATTGTCCATAAGTAGAAATCTGGGCTCACAGCAACTGATTATTTAAGGTTTCTTTCCTTTGAAATCATCTTTTGATTTATAAGTTAATTAAATGTATTGACCCATTGCTCAATGGGAAAACAAACTGAACTTCAGCAGGCACTAATTGAATTTCAGGCAGTTTGAAGACACTATGTGCAATACAGAAATCACAAAATTGTCTCTTGTCTCCAAGGCATACATGAAATGTACATTAGATCATATAAATTGTATCTTATATACGGTTGACCCTTGAACAACACAGGTTTGGACTGTACATGTCCACTTATATGTATATTTTTTCAATAAATCCTTGGTTGATTGAACCCATGGTAATGGAGAGGCAGATGCAGAACCGTGGATCTGGAGGACTGACTACAAAGTTTTGCATTGATTTTTGACTGTGCTGGAGGTTGTTGGCACATCTACCCCCTCATTGTTCATGGGTCAACACACACGTGCACACACACACATATACATATATATGACGAATGTAATACTGCAGTTTAATGTCATCACCAATAACATTTACCTGGTTGGCAGATGGTTGGGATTTTGAAAATTGTGGCCAGAGGCTAAAGGAGACTGTCTAATTCTGCAATCAATTCACTTGCATGGAGAATTTTTTTGTGTGAAAGTCCTATTAAGATGCTATGGTGACATGTGTATGATGAGGTCACTCTCCCCTTGCAGAAATAGTAACATAACTAAGAATTTCAATCACACACACATTGATTAAGTCACTCAACACTCTTCTAAGCACTGGGGAACAGTAGTAGATAAGAGAAGAAAAACTATCCCCTTATGGTTCTTACATGTTAATGGGAAAGATGGATAATATAAACAACAAAATAGATACACTTCTTAGGCTTGAATATATACCATAAAACACAGCAAGAATTGTAGAAATGGGTTTTAGACAAATTTTGCGTAACTCCAATATCCATGGGCTTTGCATTATACCAGGGGTTTAGAAACTGTTGTCTGTAGGACATATCCATCCCAGGTCTTACTTTTGTAAATAACGTTTATTGGAACACAGTCATGCACATTTATTTGTATGCCATCTATGGTTGCTTTCCAGCTACAGAAGCAGAGTTGAATAGATGTGAGAGGGACCATAAGATCCACAAAACCAAAAGTCTTTACTATGTGTCCCTTTACAGAAAAAGTTTTCTGACCTCTGTATTACACTAGACAATAAAAATAGATCTTTATTACCAAGTACATCGTGAGGTCAGTTTTGGCTGTAAGCAAGAGAAACCCAACTGAAAAATGGAGAAAATTATATACTTTCACAGAACAAGAAGTTGGTAGTGTGGGAAAACCAGGTAAATAAAATTAGCAGACAAATGTCATCACCAAGAACCTAGATTCTTTCTTTCTTTCCTTCTGCTCTGATACTTTCAGTGTGGCTTGTTCTCACTGTTACAGGATGGCTGTTCCAGTTCCAGATGTCACATGGAATGACAATGTCTAGATGGGGAAACATAAGCATCCATGTCTCGTGTCCCATTTTAAGAATGAGACAAGACTTCCCAGACCCTCCTGGTAGAACTGTTCTTATTGAACCATTGGCCAGAGATGTGTAACATGCCCCTTTCCAAACCAATCGCTTACCAGGGAGATAGGATGCAAAAGGCCTGACTGAGTCCAATCCTGATGCACTCCCTGGGACTGAGGAGGTTTTTGTCTTGTTTGCTGCTATAGTGTCAGAGTTAAAATAGTGCTTAGCATACAGTAGGCACTCAATAAATATTTGTTGAATTAGTTATTGATTAAATATACTAGTGTGTTTTGCAGAGCTGGGTGAAGAACCAAAAGAAGTCTAAATGAGGGCTTCCCTGGTGGCGCAGTGCTTGAGAGTCCGCCTGCCGATGCAGGAGACGCGGGTTGGTGCCCTGTTCCGGGAAGATCCCACATGCCGCGGAGCGGCTGGGCCCGTGAGCCATGGCCACTGAGCCTGCGCGTCCGGAGCCTGTGCTCTGCAACGGGAAAGGCCCCAAAAGCGCGAGGCCCCCATACCGCAAAAAAAAAAAAAAAGAAGTCTAAATGAGGGCTTCCCTGGTGGCGCAGTGCTTGAGAGTCCGCCTGCCGATGCAGGAGCCGCGGGTTGGTGCCCTGTTCCGGGAAGATCCCACATGCCGCGGAGCGGCTGGGCCCGTGAGCCATGGCCACTGAGCCTGCGCGTCCGGAGCCTGTGCTCTGCAACGGGAAAGGCCCCAAAAGCGCGAGGCCCCCATACCGCAAAAAAAAAAAAAAAGAAGTCTAAATGAGGGCTTCCCTGGTGGCGCAGTGCTTGAGAGTCCGCCTGCCGATGCAGGAGCCGCGGGTTGGTGCCCTGTTCCGGGAAGATCCCACATGCCGCGGAGCGGCTGGGCCCGTGAGCCATGGCCACTGAGCCTGCGCGTCCGGAGCCTGTGCTCTGCAACGGGAAAGGCCCCAAAAGCGCGAGGCCCCCATACCGCAAAAAAAAAAAAAAAGAAGTCTAAATGAGGGCTTCCCTGGTGGCGCAGTGCTTGAGAGTCCGCCTGCCGATGCAGGAGCCGCGGGTTGGTGCCCTGTTCCGGGAAGATCCCACATGCCGCGGAGCGGCTGGGCCCGTGAGCCATGGCCACTGAGCCTGCGCGTCCGGAGCCTGTGCTCTGCAACGGGAAAGGCCCCAAAAGCGCGAGGCCCCCATACCGCAAAAAAAAAAAAAAAGAAGTCTAAATGAGGGCTTCCCTGGTGGCGCAGTGCTTGAGAGTCCGCCTGCCGATGCAGGAGCCGCGGGTTGGTGCCCTGTTCCGGGAAGATCCCACATGCCGCGGAGCGGCTGGGCCCGTGAGCCATGGCCACTGAGCCTGCGCGTCCGGAGCCTGTGCTCTGCAACGGGAAAGGCCCCAAAAGCGCGAGGCCCCCATACCGCAAAAAAAAAAAAAAAGAAGTCTAAATGAGGGCTTCCCTGGTGGCGCAGTGCTTGAGAGTCCGCCTGCCGATGCAGGAGCCGCGGGTTGGTGCCCTGTTCCGGGAAGATCCCACATGCCGCGGAGCGGCTGGGCCCGTGAGCCATGGCCACTGAGCCTGCGCGTCCGGAGCCTGTGCTCTGCAACGGGAAAGGCCCCAAAAGCGCGAGGCCCCCATACCGCAAAAAAAAAAAAAAAGAAGTCTAAATGAGGGCTTCCCTGGTGGCGCAGTGCTTGAGAGTCCGCCTGCCGATGCAGGAGCCGCGGGTTGGTGCCCTGTTCCGGGAAGATCCCACATGCCGCGGAGCGGCTGGGCCCGTGAGCCATGGCCACTGAGCCTGCGCGTCCGGAGCCTGTGCTCTGCAACGGGAAAGGCCCCAAAAGCGCGAGGCCCCCATACCGCAAAAAAAAAAAAAAAGAAGTCTAAATGAGGGCTTCCCTGGTGGCGCAGTGCTTGAGAGTCCGCCTGCCGATGCAGGAGCCGCGGGTTGGTGCCCTGTTCCGGGAAGATCCCACATGCCGCGGAGCGGCTGGGCCCGTGAGCCATGGCCACTGAGCCTGCGCGTCCGGAGCCTGTGCTCTGCAACGGGAAAGGCCCCAAAAGCGCGAGGCCCCCATACCGCAAAAAAAAAAAAAAAGAAGTCTAAATGAGGGCTTCCCTGGTGGCGCAGTGCTTGAGAGTCCGCCTGCCGATGCAGGAGCCGCGGGTTGGTGCCCTGTTCCGGGAAGATCCCACATGCCGCGGAGCGGCTGGGCCCGTGAGCCATGGCCACTGAGCCTGCGCGTCCGGAGCCTGTGCTCTGCAACGGGAAAGGCCCCAAAAGCGCGAGGCCCCCATACCGCAAAAAAAAAAAAAAAGAAGTCTAAATGAGGGCTTCCCTGGTGGCGCAGTGCTTGAGAGTCCGCCTGCCGATGCAGGAGCCGCGGGTTGGTGCCCTGTTCCGGGAAGATCCCACATGCCGCGGAGCGGCTGGGCCCGTGAGCCATGGCCACTGAGCCTGCGCGTCCGGAGCCTGTGCTCTGCAACGGGAAAGGCCCCAAAAGCGCGAGGCCCCCATACCGCAAAAAAAAAAAAAAAAAAAAAGAAGGTGAACAGAAACAGGAGTGGACTCAGTCTTGACCTTTACAGGTCATGAATCTAACCCCCAGAGAGATGGATGGATTTTGTCAATGAATAATGTTAGCAATAGACAAAAATTGGGAAGCAGGTTGAAGTTGAGGAGAAGGTTTAAGGAGGAAGACATTTGTTTCCTAGAATAGATTACAAAATTTATGATCTCAGAGAAATCAAGCTTCCCTGGTAGGTGTCTCTCTCCTACTGAGCAGAGCAGTTGTTGGAAGTGTGCTCTTGCCTGGGGAGGGTGAAGACATCCTGTGTTTCTTTCCCTCTGTGACTTCTCTGAACTGGATTCTGGGTCTTCAGCTTCTCAGAGCTGGATCCGTGGGAGAATTTGAGAGAGCCAATGAATGTGAGGCAACTCTTCACACAAGTTTTTCTGACACTGAGCTAAAGGACAATCATTTGCACTTTCAGGAAAATGAAGACTACTTGACTCTTTTTAACCCCTCCACCATTTTAAAATGATGTGGCATATCCCTTTGATACTGCAGCATATACTTCCTTAACAAAGGTATCATGCTGATTGACAATGAAATGAATCTCAGGAAGTAGCTTGTTCATTAGGATTCTAAGAATCTTAATTTCTGCCATCAATTTTCACTTTCTTCTTCATCCTTTCCAAGCACTCCTGGTTAGATATTCATCCAAACACATTTTGACTGTATACCATCTATTTCTTATGTCTTCTATTTCCACCATCCCAATTTACAACAATAAAATCTAGATAAATTCTCTAATAGAAGTTTTCCAAATTCCTTTTTTTTTAGAAAAAGACATGATCCTATCACTGTAATTTTCTACAAGTCATGGTGTGTGATCAGTTGCTTGCCCTGGAACATAGCTATGCTCTTTTGAAATAAACAAGCGATGATGCTTATTAAAACATTAAGTTTTCTTAGCAATTTAAAGTTCCCAAGTTGCATTCAGATCCACTATTTCACCTCCTTCACTCAACAGCTTTAGAATCAGCAAATGGTGCACAGCTTACTTAGGAGGTAGTGGACGCCCAGAATTTCTGAATGACTTAAGAAGCTGATGGCCAAAGTCTCAATATCTCAATTATTTGCTCAAGGCCACGTGTCTTAGTGTAAAAACAGGCAGGCTGTCACTCAGGACTTAAGGTTGTGAACCTATTCTATATGTTACATTGCAACTTATTAGGAAGAAAGAAGTAAATCAGTAAATAAATTAGTAAATAAAAATAAATTCAAGAACTACTATTTAAATACCTTCTCGATTACAAAAATAATTACACATCTGATTTCAACTTGACAAAATTTGAATGAACTGATAGAGAAAAAAACCCACTTCATTTCAAAAGGACAGGATGCAAAATCCAAAGTTAGTGTGAGCTGAACATTTAATAATGTAGTTAATATTATTTGTGTCTTTCTCCTCATTCAGGCCATGAGTGTCTTGATATAAAAGATTGTTTTAGTAATGTGTATGGCTCTGGATCAATACATTGAGTAAATTAGAGGATTATTCAGAATGAGGAAACCATTTAGTATTTTGAGGCTATAGTAAAGAATGGCTAGTATCTAGGACAATGTGCACAAGTCCTTACAGAAATGATTCTGACACCATGTCAGAAAAAATCAGAAGCTTTGGAGTCCAGAAAGACCTGAAGTTAAATCCCAGCTAAGCATATTGCTAAAAGTCTGTATAGGTTTCTTAACATCAACTAGTACCAACCTAATTTTCTTCATTTTAAAAATGAAGATAATAAAACCTCCATCCTGGAAATGTTTTAAGAATTAGACATAATATATTTGATGATCTAGATAACTGACAGGTATTTATGTGCTCTGTCCCTAGTATGAAATCCCAGGTTTAATCCCATTGCCAATGTTCTTTCCCAAATGGAAATCCACTTTATTCTGATTCATTCTGTAAAAAGCATTGACTTGATTTCCTCCTTAACCACAATTATGAGATCTTAGACAAGTCATCAAGCTCTTCTGGGCTTCAGGTTCCCTTACTCTATAAGAAGACAAAAAAAAAAAGAACTGGAAAGAAGAGACTTTATGACCTCAACCACATTTTCACCTCCCAACACTCACTATTATATAATTTTGTACATATCTCTATTTTCGTATGTGAAATGTACTGGGTGGAGAAAGTTCTTCTAGGTATACTTTGCTTCGTGCATATCTAGACTCCAGTTCTCATCATCACATATGATTTCTGATAGAAACCTGACTGTTTAGCTGATCTCTGGAGGTTGAGAGAAATGGTGTTGATAGATTGCCCAGATAATATATCAGGATGTTAAGAAATAAAACAAGTGAAGAGAGAATCAGGAGATGGTAACAGACCTGGATAAAATACAATACTTTAGCTAAGAGAGTAAATATGGGAAATGGGTAAGAAAATCTGAGTAAATATTTTGAAAGACATTAACTAAGAGAATAAGTAAATAAAAGTTGAGATTAAAAATGACAGGGAAACCAGTAAGTAATCCAACTTGCCCAGCAGGAAGTAGATATTTTTTTGTCAGATTACCTTCCCCATGAGCATTTAATTTTCTCAATTTTTGTAGCATCTACTTAACAGAAATTTTTTGATATAAAAAATGAGAGTCATGAAGCTGAAAAATATACATGGAATTCTAATTCTGTTACTCCATGTGCTCTTCCCAATTTTGAGTAATCAAATAAAATTTTCATAGAGAGTCCACTTCATGCAGGATGTACTATTTGATAGACACTGCCAGGGGATATGAGTTAAGGTAGCCAACTAAAGTTTGTAACACATACACCGAAAATGCAATGCCTCCACAGAATAAAATTATTCAAGAGCAGTTCTAGGTCACAGACAGGTTTGGGGTAGAGGAGTTGAGATATATGTTTGCTCTATACAGTGGTTCAGGGACCCAAGAGGATGGTGGTTCCGACAACTCCAACAAGAAGCTTACCTGAATTGAAAAAGAACATGAAGGGACATGGATGAGGAGGTTTTCATGGACTAGGCATGGATGCATCCCACAGGGCTTCCTCTACATTCCCTTAGAGTGGAGTCTGTCTTGTGACTCCATCTAAATGCAAGGAAGGTGGAACAATTTGGCCTGACTCTGAGAGCAGGAAGCAGATAATGAGAGTGATCAGCTAGCAGACTGTGCCAGAGGGCAGTAGGAGACTTAAAGGAAAGGTCATCACAGCTGTGGAGCCAGGTATGCAAAATTTCTTTTATATATGACTCAGTGTCTCCCACTCATGGAGAGATCTTTAGGAAAGGAGACTGAGAACATGAAATGGGGGATAATTCATTTGCAAGTAAGTATAATCAAGGAAATGCTTTACAGAGTATACAGAAATGAGATATACCTGAGGGATGGGTTTGATGCAGGAAATTTCACTAAATAAACCACAGGTGGTTTTAGTAAAACACATCTAAAATGAATATAAAATCTTTCCCTCCCCACTAAAAACAGACTCCTTCATAAGGTTATAAAGAAAGACAGAGGTAAAAAAATAAATGTTGCACTCATCAGAGAGATCTTCTTTGTTCACCCGCTTTGAGTAGCATCCCTGTCACTCTCCTTGTCATGGTCCTTGGTACACAGTCACCAGATACTTGTATGCTGTTTTTCTTCTCTCTATAAGTATCATGGGGCAGAACTTTTTTCTTTCTTGTTTACTGCTTTAGCTCCAACATCTAAAACAGTGCACAGCACAGGCGTTCAATGAATATTTGTTGAATGCATTGTACAGACTGAAGGTCTAGCTGATTGACTGAGCAAGTGAGATCATTCTGTGGGGAGCTGAATAACAAAGATGAGTAGAAAGTCAAATTAGGACAGACTTTATGAACAACTGAGTGCAGACTCTCTATATTGAAGAAATAGAGGCTCAAGGGAGGAAATAAATTTTTCTAAGATGACCTAACAAATGGCAAAACATGTTCTCAAGGGCAATAGATTGACTTTCCAATATGTTGTCAAACTAGACTGTCATTTAACTGTAAACAGATTTTTGAAGTTTTTTTTCTTTTTTTAGCACTTACTTTATTTAATTGTTATTTAATATTGTTATTTCCTCTTATTGCCAGAATCCATTTGTTGTTAATTGCCATGGAGCATTATATGAACATATTTCCTTTTGCAGTGCTGAAACTGAAAATAAAATTGAAAGCTATATGACAGAAAAATATCCTTAATATATAAAGATATAATATAAAGAGTTAACAAATTTAACTAAATAGATAAATGCCTGCACCTCACTCTCAAGTAGACAAATGGAAAAAGGGTATGAACACGAAAAGAGAAAAACAATGGTCCTAGAAGGAGTTCAATTTCCTTGTGAATCAAAATAATACAAAAGTGAGACTTCTTTTCTTAGCAAACTATATTAATTTTAAAAACAGAATGATGCAATCCAATATTTGCAAAGTTGAGGGAAACGAGTATTCTAATAACTATGGACATATGTATCAAAGACTCATATTTTTTTTCTCTTTTGACTTAATATTTTTATTCCTAGAAATTTATCTTAAGGAAATAATCATGGCTGAATAGCATGTCTAAAACTGTTGACTGTGTGTGTATATAGATAGATAGGTAGATAGATATGTGTGTGTGTATATATATATATATATATATATATATATATCCTTGCATTTGTTTATATATGGTACAGTTTTAGTAGTTTTACATATATGGATATAGCAATAATATATTTTGACAGGCCAATGAGAAAAATATTGAAAATAATTTTCAGAAGAGCTAAAGCTCAAATGATAAAAGCAGTGGGAATGCTTTAGTAAAACTAGTACCTTGGGTTTAATCCTATTTCAGACATAACTATGTTGCAGAGTCCTTAAGGACTCAGACAATTCTAGGCTCTGTAAGACAAGAAAATCCTTTACCCACTTCCTGCCCTGGTGTGACTAATAACAACGTAAAAGAGATAGAGCTTTTAAACAAGCATTGACAATACGGAGTGCTAGGAAGAAAACATGAAATCACAGAGGAGGGAGTTTTATTGGATGAAAGAATGCACTAAATTCTCTGGGCTCAGTTTCCTCATCTAAAACATGAATACGGCTGGCATTTCGCAATAATATGTGATTGTAGGAACCTTTTAAAATTACTCTTTATTCATGAAACACAGAAAGCATTTCATACAAACCAAGGCAAATCAAACACAAATTTGATTTAAATTACCTTTAAGCAACAGTTACAAAGAAACAAATTTTCTTAGTAATTAAAGTTTAATTTATAATCAATATTGAATAATATGACAAATGTAAAGTGAAAATATAAGGTAAGATGTATAATTTAGACCAGAAACCCTTGGATCCATTGCATATACTGTGTTTGGTGTCAGGTCCAATGTTGATACTATTTGCTCATACATCAGGACCATATGACCTTTGTGTTTCTTAAGTATGGTCCAACTTTTGCTAAAGACAGATTGTCACATATAGCAAGAGTTATTCTCTTAATACATTTAATATATTTTCTTATATTTATTTTAAAAGAAATATTTTATAAGAAAAAAATACTATCACTGATGATTATTTTTCCCCAGGATCTATTAACATCTCTTAGAATCCAGATGTGTGTCGCTGGTCTTCGAAATTTCTCATTTCTTTTTTTTTTTTCCAAAATAGAAGGTGGCAGGGCCCATAAGATTGTTTGTAGATATAGAGCTCATAAATGAAAATCTCCATTCACTGGTAGGAGTTGGTAGGAGGGATTTGTCTCACAAAGCACGTATCCATCAACTCCTCCAACCATTCATCCATTCAATTCATGAGAAAACAAATATTTATTGAGTCTGTACAAAGTCCAAGCCCTATCATATGCTCAGGGATACACAGTATAAAAAATAACATCTTTGTTCTCATGGTGCACACATTCTAGTGGAATATAAAGAGTTTAGTCAAATAATTGCATGTCTATCTAGTTACAAATTGGGATAAGTGCCATAAAGGGAAAGTACAAGAACCTACAGGAATGTATAACCAAGAAATCTGATCTCACTCAGAGAATTCAGGAAAATGTGGTTTGTTTGAGCTGAGCTAAGAAGATAGGAGGAAAGACTAGGAGCTAATTCTACCCTAGCCTTATGGCCTCCTGTTTTTCCTCACACACTAGAGGAATGCTCCAACTTGACACAATTTTGCACTTATTTTTTCCCTCTGCTTGGAATGCCCTTACACAGAAATTTGCAAGTCTAGCTAATGCCTTCATCTCCTTCAAGTCTTGCTTAAGTGTTAACTTCTCAGTTAAACCCACCATGACGTCTGTTTTAACACAGCAATCTGTAGTGACCACCCCCAACCCTTGAAACTCTAATGCTGCTCTATTTTTTTTCATAGGACCTTGTAACTTATCATAATTTCATTTTTTCCCAATTCTCTGGATTAATTTACTAGATATAATTGCCATAAGGGAAAATATTTTCTCTGCTTTGCTCATTGATACATTCAAAGTGTTTAGAACAGTGTTTGGATATAGTTGTATATTTTAAAAGTTAAGTTAATTAAGTAATTGTTAAGTTAATTAATTGTTAAGTTAATTATTTAATTGTACTGAGTTGTAGTGAATATACAACATAACAAAATGTTAGAGAGGCAGCTATAATAGTACCCAGAAGAAAAGTTACAGGTTTAAATGAATATATTATCTTACTTCCCATATGCCAAAGTTTAAAAAGAAGAGTAAAATAAATCTCAAGTGTGTAGGAAAAAAGGAAATGACTAAATATGAGAGGAAATAAATAAAATTGAAAGTTTAAACAAACAGAAAATCAGCAAAACCAAAATTTGCTTCTTTGAAAAGATCAATAAATTTGTTAAACCCATTTTGATAAAATTAGCCAAACTAATCAGGAGAAAAAAGAAAGAATAGAACCCATAAATGCCAATATCAGTAATGGAAAAATTGATGTCACTGGAGATTTTCAAATATTAAAATATAATAATATTATGAGCAACTTCAAATCAATAAATTCAACAACTTTGGTAAAATAGACAAATTTCTTAAAAACTCCAAATAGCTAAAATGACTACAGGAATAATTAAAAATCAAAATACCCATATATATGTTGAAGAAATTGAAAAGCAAAATCCATACCCAGAGGTCTACACTTGAGCATTCTGTTAAACGTTTATGGAAGAAAAGATGCTATTGTACACAAACTCTTTCAGAAGATAGAGGAGGAAGGAACATTTCCCACCTCATTTTAAGAAGACAATCTAACTTGGTGAGTCACTGTAGCAAGCCAAACAATCTCCATGTTTAAATCTTCAGAGCTTGGGAATATGTTACCTTATGTTGCAAAGGAAATTTTGGGATGTGATAAAATGAAGGATTTTGAAATGAGGAAGTTATCTTGGGTTATCTGTATGGGCTCAATATAATCACAAGGGTCCTTGTACGTGAAATGAGGGAGACAGGACAGTAAGGCTCAGAGGAGATGTGACAAAGGGAGCAGAGGTTATAATAGTGTGGGGCTCATGGCAAGGAATGTGAACAGCTTCTAGAAGCTTGAAAAGGCAAGGAAACAGATTCTCCCTAGAGTCTCCTGAAAGAATGCAGACCTGACAGCACTTTGATTTTAGCCCAGTAAGACCCATTTTGAACTTCTGACATCCAGAACAGTAAGGTAATAAGGTCATGCTGGTTTAAGGTACAACATGTATAGTAATGTGTTGCAGCAGCAATAAGAAACTCATGCAGACGTATCTGCAATGTACACCCAATCATTCCTGGAGACTTAATCTATAAACCCTGCAATTCTGGAACCACCTATTTCTACTCATTATATCCCTTTTTGCTTAGTGTTTTCTCATTCTTGCCCTGAAGGCTGATTGTTTCAGAAGGGCACTGAGTCAGGAAAGCTGATCTTCTGGACCCAGTTCTATTGCTCCTTTGCTCTGTGCCCTTGAGTTAGCCATGAGGCTTCACTGAATCGACATTCCTAGCCTGTAAATCAAGGGTATTGTATTATATTTTTGATATGTCAATACAGAAGGTTAATTTAGGTGGATATGTGTCATTTTTATTTTTATATCTATGTATACATTTTTGTTTTCCAAGTATAGCAAGCAATACTGGTTTCCCAGGTATTGTAGTATCTTAAAATTTCCCTTAAAATAAATAATCTAGAATTGTTTAAAAGAGAACAAATTGAGTGTTAAATATAAGGAGTACTTTGAAATGACTAAAATGATGAAATTTATATGAGAAAAGCTGGGCTACAAAATGTCTTGCTTCTCTTCTCTACTTATCTAATCAGTAACCAATTTACCCATTCATTTCCTTATTTATTAAATATATAAATATGTATGAGCAGCTTTCAAGCACAAGGCCCCAAATAAGAACACACTGGGATAACAATAATGAATGTGATACAGTCCTTTACCTGAAAGACCTCAAGTCTGAGCAGGAAGACAAATACATGTTTTAGGTGGTAATAAACTAGGCTTAGAACTTGAATGGGGATATGTATATGGTCCTGCCAATTTCTACCTTTGGAACTTCCAGTTTCTCCTTAAATTCATCCTCCTCACAAGTTTCCAGAATAGTCAGTCCATTTAAAACACAACTCTAATCATGGCACTCCCTTTCTTTACTCTCATACTTGACAAACTATGATACCAAGACAAATGACATTGCTCTAGCTTTTTGTAAATAAAAAGTTGATGAGAGTTTTGTTGACACACAGCCACACCCATTCATTTAGGCAAAGTCCGTGCCTGCTTTCACGCAGCAGTGGCAGAGTTAAGTAGCTGTGACAGAGACTGAAGGGAGACCGAATATATTTACTATCTGGTCCATTATTTTTAAAAAAATTGGCATCTCTGACTTTAAAACCTTCCAGTGAGGCTCCCATTATGATCAGCTGAAATTCAAACTCCTTAATATAGCATAAGCAAACTTTCTAATATCATCTGTTTTTTTGATTGAATCATGGTTTTGTATTTTTAAATTGTGTTGCAACATCCCCGAAAGCACTAGTGTGCAGTTTTGTCTGTTATCTAGCAGATCTCATGAGATTTCATCCATAATTTAAGATGTGATGGTGCTCCATGTTAATATTCACTTAAACACATTTTTCTTTAATGACATCAGTATTTTCGTGTGTTCATCATTTATTTTCATTCTAACTCTTTCTATATGAATTTTCCTTTTTTAAAATACATCTTTGTTGGAGTATATGCTGATTCACTTTGTTGTACAACAGAAACTAACACAGTATTGTGAAGCAATTATACTCTAGTATCATCTTATAGCATCTTTCTGATGCTTAACCAGGTCGTCCATATCCTAAAAAGCATAACTTTTCAAGATTTTTTTGCCTAGAAAAGTGACATTATTTAGCTTAAGATTTCCTCCTTCCTTCTTTATGTGTACAATTCCTACTCAATCCTTAAAATCCAAATCAAATTAATTTTCACAATGAAACCCTCCCTGACTTTCCAAGGAAAACTGTGATTTCTTTATTTTTGTTTTCTCAACAGGCTATGACCTTAATATACCTCTTAGAATGTTCTAAACATTCCTAAATAACTCCATTACTTTTGTTATAATGTCATATTCCTCAGAATAAAACTACAAGCAAACATTGCAGAAATGACAATCAAAAATCATCCCAAATAACACAAATATAATAATCTCTAAAATAATTTCTATCAACAATTAGTGAACATAGTTTTAGCCATTTCTCTTTGCATATTTGTAGAAATGAGGGTAAATAGAAATAATTTTATCAAAAATGCACATATATCACCTAATCATATTCTAATAAAAAGTTTTATTTTAAACTTACCTATAGTTAGTAGAATATAAATAAATTCATGAAACTGAAGGAATCCTTACATTTCAGAAAAGTTTTTACATGGTATTTTCAATTCTTAGAACTTCACACTGTTTTAAACATATATATAATATGTATATTATATATATATATATACATATATATATATATATATATTCTCATAAGAGAATAGAGTGTTATGGGCTAAATTGTGTCACCTCAAAATTCATACATTGAAACCCTAACCCCCAGTACCTCAGAATGTGACTGTATTTGGAGGTAAGGCTCTTAAAGAGGTGATTACATTAAAATGAGACCTTTAGGGTGGGCTCTAAGTCAAGCTGATTTGCATCCTTCTAAGAAGAGAAAATTTGAACATACCAGAGGGGAAGTACACACAGAGGAGACAAGTGAAGACACAGCAAGAAGGTGGCCATCTACAAGCCAGGAAGAGAGGCCTCAGAAGAAATCAAACCTGCCAACACCCTAAACTTGAACTTCCAGCCTCTAGAATTGTGAGAAAATAATTTCTATTGTTCAAGCCATCCAGTGTGTGGTGTATGGTTATGGAAGCCCTGGCTTCTTATAACAAGAAAATCTTCTGAATTCTATTAGTTATGTTATTTCTACATTAATGAGGTCTAAACTATTTACATGCTATCCTACATTCAACATTCTCACTTTGTTTAGGAAGAGTTTTCTATTCAAATTAATTTGATTTCACCATCAGACCACCACCATGTGGTCTTCTTCGGTGAGTTCTCCATTGTGGTATGTCTCTGGATTGACTAACTGTTGTCATCAAATATTTTTCAATGAGGGGAAACAGGTGTTATATTCCTGATTTCTTCTCATGATTTAAATTGTCTGTCTGTTGCCTTCATACTTGAAAAATGATGGGGCTGCAATTGCTTTTCTTCATTTTGTGTACATGGTCTACAAACCTCTAACATTAAAAATTGTTGAAGAGTTTGAGATAAGCCAGATGATTTGACCATATAGGTTACCTGATCTTTCTGTTCACACTCTTT
>NW_006770161.1:2393954-2405316 GCF_000442215.2 Lipotes vexillifer
TCTTTCCCCTAATCCAGTTCTAGGATGCAGGGATCCTTTTCAATGTGTAGATTATAATTTTAAATAGGTTTTTCACTTAATTTTATTTATATTTAAAACATTTTTAAAATTAAGTTTTATTGGAATATAATTGCTTTACAGTTTAATTCTAAATAGGGTTTTTCCTAGTCTACATATGGATATTTTTGTTGTTGTTCTAGACAGTATCATGGAATGGTTCAGAGAATGGAGTCACACACATGCTTCTTTACTTACTGAACATGTGGCCTTGGAAAGGTACTTAACCTCTCTATGCCTCAGTTTCCCTCATCTGTCAAAGTATCAACTTCACAGAGTTGTTTTGAGAATTATGTGAATTAGTAAATGTAAAATAGTGGTAAATAATATTAATTATTATAATAATGTACATGTTAATCTTTGCTTAACTTCCTTGTCTGTAACGTTTTCACTAATATTTAACATGGCTATTTTCCACTTCATTTTTGGTAATTTCCTTAAGCCTGTTTGATTGTGTTCCTAGTCACATTCATTCTTCCAATAAAATCCCCTAATTACAAGTTTTGTGTTGGGAGTCTAGAATTATTGCTCTTTTTTCTCTTATTTAGTCCAAACTTACCTCCATCCATGTGCCCTGGCTAATAGGTTAGGAGTTAGCCTTTTTTTTAAGGTAGAGATAGTAAATATTTTAGGCTTTGTGGGATACATATAGTCTCTGTTTCATATTTGTTTGAGTCCATTTGGGCTGCTATAACAAAATGCCATAAACTGGGTGGCTTATAAACAACATACATTTATTTCTCACAATTCTGGAGACTGGAAGTCTGAGATCAAAGTGCCAGCATGATGGAGTGGGGTCCTTCTTCCTGGTCACAGACTTCTTGTGTCCTTACCTGGCGGAAAGGACTAGGGAACTCTGTGCAGCCTCTTTTATAAGAGCACTAATTCCATTCACTAATATCTACCTTCATGACCTAAGCACCTCCCAAAGGCTCTACCTCCTTATACCATCACATTGAACATCAAGATTTCAACATCTGCACCGGGAGTCGTAAATATTCAGATCATAGCAATGTTCTTTTTTGTTAACTATTTAAACTATGTTTAACTATTTAAACATATAAAGCCATTCTTAGCTCAAGAGTTTTGGGAATTCCCTGGCAGTCTAGTGGTTAAAACTGTGCTGTCACTGCTGAGGGCCGGGGTTCAATCCCTGGTCAGGAAACTAAGATCCCGCAAGCTGAGCAGTGAGGCCAAAAAAAAAAAAAAAAAAAAAAAAAGAGTTTTAAATAAGCATGAGTGTGTACCAGATAGTCAGTAGTTTATCCACTCCTGGAGGACTTAATAATGATGTGCGGGTTATGTGTGTGTGTGTTCTCCACCTTCCAAAGCACCTCTCTTACAGATCTAGGCAATGAGATTCAACTTCCATTACAATATTTTCCATTTCTCCCTTAGTCTCCTGATATTTCTCCATCTCATTAATCTAATCAAAGATACATTGGGCAGGCCTTTCAGGATTGTGACACTTATTTGGAAAGAAATCAATACCCTGCCCAGAGTCTGAGGAGGATAAGGTCAGTAACAGCATGTCCACATGTTTCTATGTTGGACGCATATTCTTCATAAGGTTTTTTTTGGAGCAGGGGGTCATTTCCTTTTATTGAAGTCAGATTTCTCAATTTTTGTTACTGTGGATACTAAATTTAGAAAGAGGCAAAAGAAGTAAATATTCCCTCAGACTGCCATTTTAAACCAGAATAAGCATGATCAGATCTTTTCAAGTGTATATCTATATATTTCTTGAGTCCATAAAATCTGGCATCTGAGGGCTAAGCAAAGTTTGGTGGAATAAATTAATGCACAGATTCTCATAATTTCACAAGTGCAGGAGCTGAGTAAAAGATGTAGATTTGGAGTCTATTCCAGAAAATACCAGTCCCCCATCTGACCTCTTATACATCAGGGAGCTCGTGAATAAAACCGGCTCCTGTGTCCATGCTCTCCAATGGAATCCCCATACAGGTTTGCTTTCTTCCTCCCCAGCCTGGTTTTGGATGCCATGCAGTCAGAAAAAGCCTGAAGAAGAAATCAGGCCTCCAAGGGGCAGATGAGGGCTCTAGAGAGACCAAGAGAGGGGCTGCAGTTTTCAAACTGGGTCATGAGGCCTCCAGACCATGGAGGTGGGCGGCTCTGCTGACAGATATTCTGGCCCTGGGGGACTGTTGGCACAACTGTTTTAAAATCTTGTTATGCTCTAAGTGTCTGTCAAAAATAATAGTTTGCTGAGCTTAAGTTTTAAACTGGAAAAATCATTTGGCATCTGTAAAATGAGCATGTTTGTTAAAGTTATAGGCTAGTCCTTGAGGCTTCATGAGTCATCTTTAGGATGTTATACAAATTTCAGTACAACACCAGATTGGGGGGTGGAGGTAGAAGATAACTCTCTCAAGATGGGAAATTGCTTTTTTCTGATTGAAAAGGATGACATAAACTATCTCTTGCAGGCAAAAGATAATGCACTATTGGGTAATTATTGCTTCCCCCTCAGTCTCTGAATCTCTCTCTCTCTCTAGTGCTATTTCTGTTTCTCTTTCTGTATATTTGCATGCATGTGCCTCCAATATATCTTATTTATCACTGTGGAGTCAGCCCTTACCCTATTACCTGACATGTATTTTTATTTTATTTAGGCATTAAAAATATTTGAAGAAAAAATAAATGAATGAATGAATACCGATCAAAGAGAAAAAAAAATAGCAGTAACCCAGAGAGAGGAATTTGGAAGGGCAAATAGAGAGCTTCCTTCAGTTTACTTCCTTTGTAGTAAACAGAATGTTCACGCCAGAACATTATAGAAACATGTCCATGAGGATGGTTAAAGCCCTGTATACCTTAAGCCTGTGAATACAGAACTAGGGTTACGTGGGAAGACTTTGGCTCATGTCATATGAATGGCTGAGGCAGATGTTAAATAGATGTGTTGTTGCAAATGGTCCATTTAGTGATTGTCCTAGTGATTCTTTGGTAAATATTGCTAAATATTTAAATCTGTGAAATAGTAGTACCCCGCCCCCCATTGTTAGAAAAAGGTAGAAGCTATATATCCCCTTCCTAACAACTTGACAACAATAAAGTGTGCTACAATAGAAATAAACTTCAGACCCAATTCTTCTAAACATTAAAAAATTTATTAGTAAGGCCAAAAAATGACCCAGTCTATTCTTATTCAATCCTCACTTGGTCTATTCAGGCACACAGAAAAAAAAAAAAAAGAAAAAAGAGAAAAAGATTACTTAGAGGTTAATGCATCAATAACTTATCAATAATTTGAAAGACAATTAAGCCATCTCTCTGATCAGATCAAGCAAGAGAGGCCTTTAATATGTGAAGACACCAAAGGCAGCTCTAGATACAGACATTGTGAAGATGACTGGCCATGAGGTTTCTGAGTTGCTGGATTCTATCCCTCACTGATGCAAGGACACTGCAGCTCATGATGCTTTTCTAGTCAGTCTTATATTTTGAACACTACTCGTTTCACCAATGAAAAACTATTTCTAACATATCTCATGCTAATTAATGGATCCTCTTGTATAAATTTTGATACTGATATCTGAAGCACTTGTAAATAGCTACTGTGTGCTCTTGGTTCCTGATCCAGTTCCAAAGCAATTTAACTGTCACTAAGTATAGACTAAAGCTAATTCGGGTGCAAATATATACATTACATTGTTTATACTAATGTCAAATTACTAAATTTGCTTAATTACTAAAGTCATTATATTTAAAATTACTAAATTTACTAAAGTCAATTGCCACACACATGATATTATAATGTATAAAGATTCAGGGTAGCTGGAAAAACCTCAACCTGAAGGAAAACACTGAATTAGATTCAGTTGTGATCTAGTTGTCAGTTCGTTCATTTATTTATTTATTAATTCATCCCATAGATATCAATTATGTGCCAAGACAAAGGTCAACACATTCATTAGAGTGACTCTCTAGCTCTTTGAATACAATATGTTGAGGGAACAGTATGAAGGTTCCTTAAAAAACTAAAAATAGAACTACCATGTGACCCAGCAATCCCACTACTGGACATATACCCAGAGAAAACCGTAATTCTAAAAGACACATGCACACCAATGTTCATTGCAGTACTATTTACAATAGCCAGGATGTGGAAACTACCCATATGTCCATCAACAGAGAAGATGTGGTACACATATACAATGGAATGTTACTCGGCCATAAAAAGGAATGAAATTAGGTCATTTGTAGAGACATGGATGGACCTAGAGACTGTCATACAGAGTGAAGTAAGTCAGAAAAAGAAAAACAAATATCCTATATTAACACATATATGTGTAATCTGAAAAAAATTGTATAGACAATCTTATTTACAAAGCAGAAATAAATAGAGACACAGACGTAGAGAACAAACATATGGATACCAAGGGGGCAGGGTGGGGTGGGAAGAATTGGGAGATTGGGATTGACATATATACACTATTGATACTATGTATAAAATAGATAACTAATGAGAACCTACTGTATAGCACAGGGAACTCTACTCAATGTTCTGTGGTGACCTAAATGGGAAGGAAATCCAAAAAAGAGGGGATATATATATATGTATAGCTGATTCAATTTGCTGTACAGTAGAAACTAACACAACATTGTAAAGCAACTATACTCCAATAAAAATTAAAAAAAAAAGAGGGTAGCATCTTAAATTCATGTGTCAGTGTTTTGATAAACACATTTTTATAGAAAAAGTAAAATGAAGAAAAGCATTTTTTTAATTGAAATATAGTTGATTTGCAGTGTTGTGTTAGTTTCAGAGGTACAACACAGTGATTAAGATATATATATATATATATTCTTTTTCAGATTCTTTTCCATGATAAGTTATTACAAAATATTGAGTATACATCCCTGTGCTATACAGTAGGTCCTTGTTGGTCATCTATTTTAGATATAATAGTGTGTATATGCTAATCCCAAACTTCTAATTTATCCCTCCCCTGCTTTTGCCTTTGGTAACCATAAGTTTGTTTTCTGTGTCTGTGGGTCTATTTCTGTTTCGTAAAAAAGCTCATTTGTATCTTTTTAAAAAAAATTTAAATAGCTACATCTCAAGGGCCCTGGGAAAACTTTCCTGGTCACTAAGGAAAATCAAGCGATAACCACCTATCAGTTGCACTATATAAGTTTGTAGGACATGAACTTGCCATTGGTTATTAGATTTCTAAAAGTAAACATATATGATAAAAAAATCATAGTGCGGGAAGATCTAATTTGTTGGGTGACATTGTCCCTGAGTTTCTCACATTTCTGAACATCATTTGAGCAAAGGCATAAACAGTATTTTTGTTCCAGACTCTCATTTCAAGGGTATTTGTATAAAAACAACCTTGGAAAAAAGAGAGTATCTCCATCTGGAGCAGATTTACTTACTGGCCAAAGGAATAAAAATGACGTCTTTTTCTATGGCAAAGATTGAGCAGGATTTCCAGCAGCCCCTTACACAAAACTGAGGTTTTCCAATCCCAGGGTTTCTTTTCTAGAATGCAATCTACTGCATAGCCAGACAGCCCCTTCACTTCATGTAGTCACCCTCTGGGGACTGGGGCTAAGGAAGCCAGTGGAAAAATATCACTCAGGCTACTGATATTGCTGTGAATAATACACTATCTTTTGTCTCTGACCCACTAATTGTGTGTCTGTTGTGAGTTTCCATGAAAGTGTGGTAGGCTAACTTGTTAATCTGCAAGTCGAGTAAAATCTCAGACCCCTCATAGCTCTTGACGTAGCCCCCATGCCCAATTATCTTAAATATAGGAAGGAGTAGATACTATTCACATTTGTGTTTCCTAGTGTCCACATAGGATTGATGTAAAACTGAAAAGAAAAGTAAAAAATGACTCCCAAGTCCACTGAAAATTCCAACATCCCTTTCACTGCATCTTGAGGCAGCACAGAATAAAGATCATCATCAGACTGATAATCCAATAACCATGAATTCTAATCCTGACTTTGACACTGACCATCCAGGTGACTTTAGATAATTCATTTGCCTCTTATGGGCTTAATTAATTCTTATATAAAAAAGATAATTATTACATCTACCTCACAGGGCCTTTGCTAAATTAAATCATAATATATCTGTAAATATTTATGTAGAGCTTAACACACACCTCGGTAATTGTTCACTTCCTTTATTCCTTGTGACTTCAAGTGTTTTGGAGCTTCCCTTAAAATCCTCTTATTATAACAAGAAAAGTTATACTTTCTTACATATATACATACATAGTTATGTATTATAAAAACTCTGTTTATCTATTCAGCATCCATTCCTATTTTCTCCTCCTCCTTTCTAACAGAACCCTGTTTTATTCAAAAATTCTACCATCTTTAGTTCCAGAGGTGGATCCCAATTAGCCCAACAAATATACACATCATATTCCATGCTGAGCATTACTGATCTAAGAGCAGACATATGACCCCATCGAACTGAAGGGAAGAATTCATGTTCTACAGTTGAGGAAAATGTTACAGGTTGAATCATGCCCCTCAAAAGATATGTTGAAGTAGGTTGCATTAGTGATGGTTGGTAGAAATGGAGAGGAATGGATGGAATTGAGATACTTAGAAGAAATTTTATTGGAGAGAATTTTGACAAATACACATCTCACAGGACTGTGTGAGGTTTGAAGGCTATGCTGGCACCCCACCATTCAAAGATTCAATCAATATTATAGGTCAAATCACATGACAACACCATATCTGTAGGCCAATGAAATGGTTAAGTGTTGACGATTTTACTGGGCTCCCTTTCTCTTGACAGGCATGCTTTGTTCACCATCCATGGTGATTCAATTGAAGTGAAACATAAAACATAAAACGTGTGAACCCAGTCTTTTTGAAAACATTTAACAGGATTTCTCTTGCCACAGAAGTTGAGGCCTCTAGAGCCACAGTGGGTCATCAGAACACCTGGTTCAACACCTTTCTTTTAGGAATTAGCAAACTAAGTTTCAGAAAAACTGAGAGACCTGAAAACTAATAAAATATAATGTGGTGTAACTTAAAAAAATACAAAATAAGGCAAAAGAGTGTCCTTTAACAGTAGCTAATACTAAACCCAGGAATGTTAGAGAATGTTTTCGCAAAAAAAAAAAAAAAATTCAAATAGCATACACTGACTTCTAGGAAAATGGTTTGCAAAACTTCGAATGGTAAGGATAGAGTTAAACGTCTTTCCCAGTCACCTGATGTAGGACACTTAGGAGAATCAGGGTTCCTACAGAGCTCAAGTGGATATGGCTGTACCTAGCGGGCATTTGAGGTTGTGTCAGTTCATTCTTATTTTTTTGACAGAGCATCCTGGCACAGCAGTTTTTTTGCAGAGTACCATTGCCACAAATCCATTCAAATAACACTCCTGTCTTCACTGACCCATTTGTCAGACATGCCAAAATGTGGGGTGACCCATGTGACCTTTTCACTGAAAAAAATGCATAAAGAGTGTCATTAGGCTTCACACTGACAAGCCTGGAATGACAGTTATTTTTTCTTTTTCTTTTTTCTGTTTGTCATAATAATACCAACTGAACTACACTTGCCATTCTGAAACAGACTTTGTTTTGAGAAGAGGAAGGACACTCAAAGTGGGTATTTCCAAATCTTCAGGCAATCATTATTAAGACCCGATAAGAGAGGAGAAATGGAATTTATTGGGTACTTGTTTTGCCCTAAATTTGGAACATAAGTAATTTCATGCAACATCCATAACCTCCTTTTAGGAATGGAATCTCAAGGTAATTAACACGCCCAGTTTCACATGACTTAAAATATTGGCCAAGACTCAACCGAGGTCTGTCAAACTCAGGGAATAGTCACTTTTCCTTCCATCATGTGCCAGAAGGAATCTAGCTAGCATCCTTCCCTGGAGATCAGTTACTTGTCTCCAGGAATTCACTCTTTTTATAGTCCTCTAGACTTAGCAACAATGCATGTGCGTGTATGAAGACTTTGGTTAGGTTTCTTGGAAGACATACCAAAAAAAAAAGGGAAGAAGACATCATCCACTTAAATAATTAACCAGAAGCTAAAGATTCTGTCCAAACAAAGCATTGCATTTTGGTATCAGGCCAACACTATTCCGAGTAGGCTGCTCTCAATGAAATTGTAAACACAACAAAAAAACAGAATTGACAGGATTCCTCTGCTAAATGATCCTGTATTGACATTGGAACATCCAGTGTGTGAAACATGCAGGAGAAGCAAGGTTGAATCAAAGTGCACTTCTTAATTTGCACCATACCAACTGAACAGTAAAATGTGATTTAATTTACTATATAATTTGCTTGTTCAACAAAGCTGAACGATAACTCAGTGCCACTTTGCTTATAAGTAAGCCTGTAACTGGTGGTGTTCTTTCAACGAATGGCTTTGTTGTTGATGCCAGAGAAAGCTGTTTGAGTGGAAAATACACAAAATTAAGGGTCTTCTGCTGTCGTATTTGCAATGTACTACTTTTGTCCTCATCAAGTTTATTTCAGTGGAGCAGCAGTAATGACTCTTTGTTTTTCTAACTCGATGAAGTCACTAAGTCTTGCTCGGTGGCACACGGCTCGGGAAAAATGCATTCAGCCAAATTTAGAACCATTTGGAACTCACAAGTTGTGAATTTTGAACCAAACTTGAATCTTTTAAAAGCTCATCTGTTCCACAGAGCGTGCCAGCTCGGCTAACAGCTTTGCAGCAGGGTCTGTCCTCTGAGGGCCTAGCCAGGGTCCCTCCAGTCCCTCCTTTTGCTTCCTTTGTTAAGTTGGGGTGCTACATGATGCAAAGAGATGGGTATTTTACAAAGCCCTGAAATCTACACCTCAGCAGGAGATATTTCCCAAAGGTGAAATAACGGGTCTCTTTTGTGGTTTGCCAAATTTCTAATATTTTGTTCATGTTTCTTATATCCACTTGTTCTTTTTGTCCACTCACCCCATCCTAGGGTCGACCTATAATAACCATATTCATCAGAGAGGGCAAAAGCAGTTTAAGTAATTACATGTGAGTCACAAACTCATCCACAGAGCGGGTGAGCATGTGGGTGTTAACAAGCGGGGAAGTGGTGTTGATCAAGTGCTACAAGGAAATTAGAAGGAGAGGAAAGCAGGAGCCAGTTCGTGGAGGACTCATCACAACCTCCTAATGAGTTTGGACCATGTCCTGAAGACAAGTAGCCATTCTACCTGATGACTCATCCTCATCTACAAAACACAGACAAACGCCCTTGCCCAGTATTTAAGGCTCTGCATGTGTTTCCAGCCTACCTAGGAAATTGAACCTCTCATTGTTTCCTTTGGCAAACGTCTTTACTTGTCTACAAATATATCTACAAATATGTGTTTGTCTACAAACACATCACAGCCCCCTGCCTCTGGTGTCTACATATTTGATCATACTGCTGACTTGGAACACTTACCAGCCTCCTTTCATCAGGGATGTGGGTCCTCTCTCTGTTTCTTGCATTTATTCATTAAATGAATACTGTGCATCTAGCTAAATATAGGGTTAGGGCTTGAGAATTCATTTATTCATTTAATATATATTTAGTGAGCTCGCACAAGACAAACTGTCCTAGGTGCTGAAATGACAGTGATGAATAAGAGATGGGGCCACTATAGTCATGATGCAAGCATGATCTATTTTGGACAAGACAAACAAGCATCTGATCTTGTTTGGTGTGATTCAGGATGGAAGGTGACATGGAAGGTGAGATTCAGGGATAAACAGAGTCCAATAGATAGTAATATGTTGGGAGAGGCCCAGGGAGCTATGATAGTGCCTGGGAGAGAAACCTAATTTGTACCTGAGAAGTCAAAGAAGGCATCCTGGAGGAAATACTATCTGAGCTGAAACGTAAAAGATTAGTAAGAGGTAGCAGAAGAGAAGGAAAGAGTATTCTAAGCTGAGGGAAAACCAAATGCAAAAATAAGGGGCTAGAGAGATGACAAAATAATTAGGTGACAGAGCCCATTCAATACAGCTAGAATGTGAAGTGCAGAGGAGAGTTGAATTGCTATAAAGAAAAGAGGGAAAAGCCAAGTAGAGATGATGCTGGACAGCAGTGATGCAGCTAAGGTCAGGCTACATGCTAAGTCTGAAATGGTCCTCAGCTCACTGTGTGAGCAAAAGCTCACTTTGTTTAGCAAAAGAGGACTACTAAACAAGAGCTCATTTGGGAGGATTGGGGTCAAGCATAGAGAAAGAACTTTGTTCAATTTTTCCCTTGTAGGTTATGAGTGGAAACTCACCAAAGACTGAAAGGCAGATGCTGTAATAATATGGTTTCCTTGTGGTAACAAACACTGTTGACATCCTGTCCCACATGGCTTAGCCCACCTGAGCTCGACTGCGGAGCTTGCCCAGGATGAATTTTCCTCCTGGGGGCAGCTTCTCACCACAAAGACCTACAATTCTATGGCTCCAAGTCTGTAGCTTTTACCCTGAGAGCTTTTTCTGTAACCAAGGAGATTTTCTTTAAAGCGCAAAAAAGCAACCGAGAAGTATGGTAAGGGGTAGGTTGTAACATCCCCAGGGGAATCTATTAATCAATGGAAGGTGAGATCAGGGATAAATGTCCTAATGTCATCAAACTTCAGGCTTCAGGTTCCAGGTTCTCAGAGTGCTGCCAGCAAGACTGAGCCCTGTTTTCCCATGGCTGTAACCTACTTGTTAATGTACCCCATGTATCTTTCCTCCCTTCCATCTCTGACTTTCCCATTTTTGATTCCTGGGACCACTTTCCAAATAAACTGGGTACCAAATCCTTGTCTAGGGGTTTGATTTTGAGGAAATCCAAACCACAACACAGCCTTGGATCATGTCACAGAACCTTCCATAGATATGTCTGTAGACGTTCCTGATGCTCTAAACAACTTTTAGAAAAGCCTTCACAGTCCGTAAGGATGATAAGATGAGCCATAAGTATTGCCTTGTAAAACTTGTAAAACTTTTCTCTCTGGGGTGTGTGTGTGTGTGTGTGTGTGTCTAGGGCTGTGATGTAATTTTTTACTCAAGGTCATGGTCAGTAAACATTATTATAAAACTGCAATAGAGGATGAGACTGCAGACATAGGGACCAACTAGAGGCAGTGAAACTCTTCCAGAAAGGAGATATGGAAGAGCTCAACAATGACAGTGACAATGATGATAGAGACAAGACAACAGATTAGAGAGACATTTGGGAAGATGTGGATACTCCTTATCATGATGGCCTGAAGCCCTACTTCCCCCTCCAAAAGAATATGATTGACATGATGAGAATAATAATAATGTAGGGAAAGTCATG
>NW_006770161.1:2405675-2411665 GCF_000442215.2 Lipotes vexillifer
AGGGAAAGTCATGCCAATGGCCTAATGAGCCTTCTCATGATGTGCCCAAGAAATCAATTTCCTTGGAATAACTCATGCAAAGCGAAACCTACAAAGAGTGCTAAGCACTAAACATGCAATTACAGTTTTCTGAGTTTAAAATTGTGTTTGGGTATGTGATGCACAATCTCTAAAATATAATTACTGAGGAACATAGTTTAATTTGTATCAGTCACAATTTACGGCTTGTCTATGTTTATAGAAATGATTATGGTTTGAAGCTTCTTGTGCCTTCCTTGATGCATAAAAAATGATTATCAAGCCTTCAGTCGCAGCCGCCTTCCCTGAGAATTGGCAGCAACAGGCCCTTTAATCAGGAACAAGATCCTGCTGAGCCAACGTGCGCAAATATGCAATCTCAGAAAAACAGTTAACTTTTTATAATGAGAATGTTGGAAAGAACGTAGGAAAGAGCCACAGCAGAAAGTGTCCACCTAAGAGAATGCCAGTGATCAATGGCTACTGAGCGAGGGATGTTGAGTCCACTCCTGCATTATTGTGCCACATCAGAACTCACGACAGTTTCTACCACCAACTTATAATTTTAACACCATCACTGTTTTAAACAGACTATCACAGGATGCCCTGCCAGCCCATTTTTCAAAAGACCTGATATGAAGGGACCTTAAAAGTTTTCAGGTTGAAGAGACAGTTGGTGATTACCCATCAACACTGCCTTTAACTCATTGCATAACCTTAAGCAAGTCATTTAACCACTCTGGGCAGTTTTCTCATCTCTGTAATAAGGGGGTTGAATGAAATAACACCTAAGAACCCCATCAGCTCCCCAAAATGGAGACTCTATATAAATAGAAGTGTGTTAATTCATTGAAAATCCATTCAGTGTGGGTGCATGTGCAAACACACACACACACACATTCCATTTTTTGGCTACGAAATCTCAAATGATATGTGATTTAATCTACGTATAAGAAAGAAAAAATACTGTAGACAATAGAGCTTCCATGTCTTTGCATTTAATATATTGCTTAGAAACAATCTGGTTGTAGAAAATTGTTAAAAACTTCACCAGGATGAAAGCTGATAGAAAAGAATGTGAATCTTCCAGGCCAGCATATTACAGAGTGGAGCTGCCTCACCATCCCATAAAAGCAATCTGTCTGGTCAACCAGCAGGCTGAACACCCTATTCTTTGTTGGATAGTTAATGTTTTATTTTTCACAAGAGTAATGCGATGGGAGAGAGACAGAAGAGGAATGTAACTGCTCTTAAAAGGATGCCCAGCTCTGAATGTTGTTATTATGAGGCGTTTAGATAGCCCTTCACAGGTGCAAAGTGTTCCCTGATCATCTCATTACTTTTATATGAGCTAAAAGCTGTTGAATTTGT
This sequence comes from Lipotes vexillifer, assembly GCF_000442215.2. Lineage (NCBI taxonomy): Eukaryota > Metazoa > Chordata > Mammalia > Artiodactyla > Lipotidae > Lipotes > Lipotes vexillifer. The sequence continues at coordinate 2,407,065 of NW_006770161.1, forward strand.
CATCCTATAACCTCAAAGTGGGTTTGAAGACAGCAAACACTTTGTTGCAGAATCATTGTGTAAGAAGCACTTCCCTGTAGGTCCCTGAATAATAATAGCTCTCTTGGGGAGATTTTATTCAGCCTACCTCAGGAGTCTTGAGGGCAGGATGAGAAGGTTGGGGTGATAGGACAGGACATGCAATTTTAAATAGGTGGATTAGGAGGCTCATTAGAAGGTGACATTTGAACAAAGACTTGGAGGGGAGAGGAATGTAGCCCTGAGGATACCTGGACCAGGTGCCATCCAAGCAGTGGGAAGATCTAAGGCAAAGATGGAAACCTGCCTGGTGAATTTGGGGAAAATCAAGGTCAATTAGGCTGGATCAAGTAAGTGAAAAAATAGTAGGAAGGTCAGATCAGAAAAGTAACAGGGAAATCAGGTCACATAGACATTGTAAAGGCTTTGGCTTTTACTCTGTGTAAGATGAGTAGCCACTGGAGGGTTTTCAACTGTGAGTGATGGCATCTTTAATAGCATCCCTCTGGCAGTGAAGTGTTGAGAATAACCTGTAGGGGGACAGGCTAGGAAATGAAACGAATGAAATGAAATTAATGAAGGCAGGGAGACCAGTTAGGAGGTGATTGTAGTATTTCTGGCAATAGGACATTGTGGCTTAAAATGGGTGGAGAGGAGGACCAGAGTCTAGATGTATATTTTGAAGGCAGAATCAAAAGGATTCCCCAATGGTTTAAATGTGGGATATGAAAGAAAGAATCTAAACAATTCCAGGAAAACTGGCCTGAGTACCAGAAGGGTAGAATTGCCATCCACTGAGAAAGCGAAGCTGTAAGTCATAGAGAAGAGATCAGGGGTCAGGTGTGGCAATGATAAATATGTACTGACAATTAGACATCCAAGCAGAAATTTCAGGTAGACAGTTGGATGTACAAGTCTAGAGCTGAGGCTGGGCTTAAATCATTCATCACCGTAAGTATCCAGGTGACATTTAGAGCCATCAGACTGGATGAGAGCAGCAAGGGAGTAAGTGTGGAAGAGAACTAAGTTCAAGACTGGAGCCCTGAGCAGGGTTAGGACGGTGGGGAAGAGAGCACACTGGAGACAGAAGTCAAACCAGGAAAGGGCTGTAGGAGACCATGTGAGGCAAGGTTTTCAAGGAAGAGAGAGAGATTGACTATATCAAATGGTGCTGAGAGGTCAAATAGATGTGTACTGAGAACTGATCACTGCGTGAATGAAAAATATTGCCTACCATATCAGTAAACAAAGGATGCTGCAGCCATCAAATCATCACATTACAGCTGCCTGATGGTGAGCCCCGAGGTAACTCAGGATGGAGGCAGGATACCCTCATCTAGCAGTCAGTGCCTGCAGCCACCCACCCCCAAAAGTGCACCCTGAGAAGACTCAGTATGAGAAGCAAAGTATACTAGCCCCAGATAGCTGAGGTGCAGAGCAACGGAATGATTTCAGTGAGCCCAGACTCTTGAATCTTTTCGTACATAGAAAAACACTAAATTCCTTAACCTGAGATGTCTGGTTTTCTTTAATGTACAGCAATATTGTGATGTTCCGACTACCTGGTCTCTGTTGCAAAAACCCCTATATATCCTAGCTCTCCCGCTGCCTCTTCGCAGCAGTCTCTCAGAGCTATCTGAGATGCTATGTCCTGGGCTTAAGTCCTCAGTTTTGTTCGCCAAATAAAACATAACTCCCAACTTTTAGGTCGAGCATTTTTTTTAGTCAACAACTGAGTCAGTTTTAGCACTGAGCACATCAGGAGGATGGAGAGATGAGGCAAAGGCTGCAAAAGAGAGAAAGAAGTGAGGAATCAGACTCAGGAAGTAAAAACAATTTTTTCAAGTAATTTTACTGCAAAGGGAAAAGGCCTGGTATCTATTAGAGAGAATACGGTCAAGAGAATGTTTTGTTTGGGTTTGGTTTTTGCTTTGTTTTTAAGATGAGATACATAGAAGAAGGTTTCTATGCTGATGGGAATGATGCGGATAGAGAGACCATATAAGTTTGCCAAAGGGAGAAGGGAGACTGGCTGCAGCAATGCTCTTGACTTAGTGATGGGACATTGGGCACATGTGGAAGGACTGGTCATTGATAACATCGATGGTAATACCCAGGAAGTCAGGATATCTGGATATCCTGAGGATTGACCTTGAATTCCTCTCTCTTCTCTTATGCCTGCTTTGCTTGTGCCTTAACCATGTGTTTTAATTGACAGAAATGTCCAGCCAGACTTTAAGCCTTTTTAAATTACTTCAAAAGGTAATTAGACACTCCAGGCTCCAAGAAAGTAGCTTCTGGGTTGTACCTTGCAGAATTAGTGGAAGAGCAGTAGCAGAGAGTGTGAAGCAGACAGAAGTATGACTAGGTAATATGATAAAGAATACCAGCCAGTGTTCCCACATCCACATACCAGGCAACATCAAGGTCAATAAACTTTTCTAGATTCATGAACACTGGGTATCTTTCCATTTGTTTGTGTTTTTTTTTTCCTTGATTGGCCTTGGGGCATTATGCTAAGTGACATAAGTCAGAGAAAGACAAATACTGGAAGGTATCACTTACATGTGCAATCTAAAAAAGCCCAATTCATAGAAGCAGATAATACATAGATGGTAGCCACCAGGGGCTGGGGGGTGGGGAACTGGGGAAGATGTCCTTAAAGGTTACAGATTTGCAACCAAGAAGATGAATAAGGTCTGAAGATATAACTATATAATTACAGCATAGTGATTACAGTTAATGATACTGTATTATAAACTTCAGAGTATCTAAGAGAATAGACCTTAATTGATCTGACCACAGAAAAGAAATGATAATAATGTGACTTGATAGAGGTGTTAGCTGACACCATGGTGGTAATTCTATTAATATATATATTAATATATGTCAAATTGATATATATATTATATATCAAATTAATATATATAATATATCAAATGATACATAAATATATATCAATTGATATATAAATATACCTACAGTATTATGTCAATTATATCTTAGTAAAAGTAAACAAACAAATAAATACATAAGTATAACTAAATAAATTTCTCTAGAATCGTGCACCTAGGACATTTATTTTAAAAGGGTAATTTTTATTTCAGAAATTCAAAATAATAAAATTTTATTTAGAATTGCATATAAGAAGCACTATATATTTTTTAGTGCAGAGAAACTCTGAAAGCCTTAATTTTCCTCTGCCCCAAGGCTGCATGTTCCATTGCCAGGGCAGCAGCCTAAAAACAGCACAGAAAAAGCCACATTTTTGTAGCTAGGGGCAGAAGTAACCAGTGGTGCAAATTCGAGTCTTATTAGAGGAGACAAGCTGCAAATGATATCAGAGGAACCAGAGCTCATGTCAATCTCCAGTGCACGACTGTTGTGGTGGAGCCTGGGGCATCAGGAGCAGGTGAGAAACAGTCAGAAAAATTATGACCTTCTCAGTCTCCTTCAGTAACGATCTGCTAATTTAGGGTAAAATTCTATACCCTTCTCTGACATACAAGATTCATCCCCCTCTTTCTTCTCAGGCTCCTCCCATCACAGTATCCTTGAAATCTACAATCAACCTGTGGATTGTATTTTTTAACCTCAAGCTCTAGCACTCTCTCTACCTGGCCTGTCCATCACAATCTGCTTTACTGGGCTAACTTCCTTACCTACAGGTCTCAGCCTGATAATGACTTCTGGCCAGAAGTCTTCCTTGACACCACAGCAATCTTGAAACAGTAAACATTTATATAGGGCTTACTCTATGTGAGTTATTCTCCTAAGAACTCTACAGAAATTAACACATTGAATCCTCAAAAACAGCCACATTGTTATTATTGTTATCAACATCATTATTATCCCCATTTCATAGGCGAGAAAAATTAGACACAGAGAAGCCAAGTAATTTTCCCAAAGTCACACAGCCTATGGATGTCAGAGCCAGCATTATCAGAGTCACATCCAGCCAGCCTAGCTCCAGAGACTCACCCTTAAACACTACTCCAGACTGTCTCTCATGAAAGGATGTTTAAGTTACAGTTTTCAAATTTTTTTACATTTTAGTGTTTTCACATTAATACAGCATTGCCATTGGTCTTGAGTTTAGTTATAAACAATTAAATGCTACCCCCTAAAAGTGGGCATGTGTGGTCCATTTGCTAGAGTCAATCTCAAATGGCCTGCCATGCTACCTTAGGTCAGGTAAAAACGTAAAATGTGTTTGGTTGAAAAATTAATAGTAATGATAGAAATGTATGGTAATTGCTTTATATTCCTATTATCCAAAATAACAAATCCACAAATACTGGTTATTACCTTTTGCAATGGCTAAATGGAAGTATATACCTCTTCATATATATGTTGGTTAGATTTATTCTCCTTTAAGATATATAATTCTACTCATTAATTAATTCGTTCATGAGGAGTCCAGCTCCCAGGTAAGAACTTGTGATTTTAAGGACCCTGTGGACTGGGCTAGCTGAGAGGAAACCCTGTCATTTTTTTTTTTTTTTTTTTTTTTTGTTGCGGTACGCGGGCCTCTCACTGTTGTGGCCTCTCCCGTTGTGGAGCACAGGCTCCGGACGCGCAGG
>NW_006770161.1:2411716-2414450 GCF_000442215.2 Lipotes vexillifer
TTTTTTGTGGTACACGGGCCTCTCACTGTTGTGGCCTCTCCCGTTGCGGAGCACAGGCTCCGGACGCGCAGGCTCAGCAGCCATGGCTCACGGGCCCAGCCGCTCCGCGGCATGTGGGACCTTCCCGGACTGGGGCATGAACCCTTGTCCCCTGCATCGGCAGGCGGATTCTCAACCACTGCGCCACCAGGGAAGCCCGAAACCCTGTCATTTTCAACAACGTGGATGAACCTAGAGGATAATATGCTAAGTGAAATAAGCCATACACCAAAAAATAAATACTGCACAATCTCACTTATATGTGGAATCTAAAAATGTTGAACTCATAGAAGCAGAGAGTAGAATGGTGGTTACAAGAGGAAATGTTAGTCAAAGGGTACAAAGTTCCAGATATTCAGGGTGAACTGGTTTGGAGACCTAATACACAGTACAGTGATTATAGCTAATAATGCTATATTATATACTTGAAATTTGCCAAGAAAGTAAATTGTAATTGATCTCACCCCCCCCCAAAAAAAAAACTCTATGAGGGATTAATTAGCTTGATTGTGGTATCATTTCACAATATATATGTATATCAAAACATCACATTGTACACCTTAAATATATTCAATTTTTTTTCTCAATTATACCTCAATAAAGCTGGAAAAAAATTAAGGCACTACAATTATAAGAAATTAATGCAATTATAAAGGCTTTACCTGGCAGGCCAAGCTGCCCTCCCCACGCCAGACGTGGGGCACAACCAGTGCAAGGTGAAAGTTTCAGCCAAAGATTCAAGTCCCTCTGGCTAGTCATGCTTTTTGCATATTCGCATTCCTAGCCCAGGTGCCTTCATTCATAGGTCTGTTTAGCTGAAGCCTTAAGCCAAGTTTCCTTTCAAGCACTTCTGTCAAGGCCTCCTTCAGGGAGAAGGAGGGGGGAAGCTTGAAGACACTTTTCCCCACTCTGCCTCAGTACTCAGTGCTTTTCCACTCTTAGCCCTCCCCTTTTTACCTCCCTCTAACCCCCTGGTCCATAAGCTGTAGGAGCCTTTTGTTTGGGGCTTCCCCTGCAGTGAGACAACCGCCCCCCATCTATGCTGATCCACCTGACCTGTACTGGTGTGCTGTTTTATGCGGGGTGGAAAGAGAATACGGGGAGTCAACATCTACTCTGATTTGGATGCTTGCTATCATCGCAGCCAGTAATTAAAAGCTTGATTGGCTTCCCTGGTGGCGCAGTGGCTGAGAGTCCGCCTGACGATACAGCGGGACACAGGTTCATGCCCGGGTCTGGAAAGATCCCACATGCCGCGGAGCGGCTGGGCCCATAAGCCATGGCCGCTGAGCCTGCGCATCCGGAGCCTGTGCTCTGCAACGGAAGAGGCCTGTGTACCGCAAACAAACAAACAAACAAACAAAAAATCTTGATTGTTACTTCCATTGTGGCTTGTTGCTTTAATCAGCCACTCTGACAACTGATAGCTAAGTTCCTAAAAATTTATTTAATAAACATCACTGAAGTCATACTAAGAAGTATTATGAATACAGAGAAATCTACACAATCAGCACACTCTCAGTTTACACAAAGTCCACAGTCTAGGACAGTATCTCTCAAACTCAACATCAGTAACATTTGGACCAAATGATTCTTTGTTGAAGGAGTAGGGAGGAGGCTTTTGCAGGAGTTTTACTTTAACAGCATCTCTGTTCACTGGGGAACAACGGGTCTAGAAGATCATGCCAAGCTTGAGTCTAAGTTATATACATACATACATATATATATATACACATGTTAGCGCAAGTTTGTGTGCCCAATGCACAGTGAGGCCAAACACACCAAAACGTCAGAGTTTGGAGCAGAGAAAGGTTATTTCAGGGCCATACAAGGAGATGGATGGCTTATACCCTAAAAAGACCCGAGCTCCCCGAAGGGTTCTGGCAAAGCATTTTTAAAAGCCAGGTGAGGGAGGAGGCCCGCAGGGTACGTGACCAGCTCGTGCACAATTCTCTGATTGGCTGATGGTGAGATAACAGGATGTTGTCACAGGGGTTAACATTATCAATCCTTAGGCTCCAGGAGGGCTGGGGCTATGTGCTCATGGCCATCAAGTGGTTAACATCTTCCAGTTTTTTGGGGGTGGGGAGGGGGCAGTCCACAGCTGTAAAACTACTCAGGAAATGTGCACCCAATACTGTTATCTAGGTCCTTCAGAGAGGAGCTACAGCAGAGCATATGGCAGAAGCCCTGTCCCAGAAAGGCCCCATAGGGTCCTGCTCGGTTATGTATAGATAGATAGATAGATAGATAGATAGATAGATAGATGATAGATAGATACTAACTTTATATCATCCCTATGCAGCAAGTACCATTATTATCCACTTTTCATATGAGAAAAATGGAGCATGGATTTGTTAAATAAATCACCCAAAGTCACAGCTAGGATTTTAATCCACGCAATTTGTCTCAGTTTCAAAGCCCTCACTCTAAACTATTGCGTTGCAAGTTAGAAGAGAAGGTTCTGGGAACACAGATAAAACAAGACTAACTCTGTCAGGAGATCAGGGAAGGTTTCACAGAAGAAGCACCATGTGATCTGAGATTACACCTCTACAAGCCAAGAAGGCTCTGCACACACTCAACATCTGGAACCAACAAAAACACCCACCACAGCTCAGCTGCACACCCATTCTTGACCTGAATGCATCTTGCTCACTTATCTTTGCCTTCACTGATTAAGTTCCACTTTCCC
>NW_006770161.1:2414460-2432633 GCF_000442215.2 Lipotes vexillifer
TGAGATTTCCTTTTTTTTTAAAAAATTTTTATTGGAGTATAGTTGCTTTACAATGTTGTGTTAGTTTCTACTGTACAGCAAAGTAAATCAGCTATACGTATACACATATACCCTCTTTTTTGGATTTCCTTCCCATTTAGGTCACCGCAGAGCACTGAGTTGAGTTTCCTGAGCTATACAGTAGGTTCTCAGTAGTTATCTATTTTATACATAGTATCAATAGTGTATATATGTCAATCCCCATCTCCCAATTCATCCCACCCCCTTCCCCCTTGGTATCCATACGTTTGTTCTCTATATCTCTGTCTCCATTTCTGCTTTGCAAATAAGATCACCTATACTGTATTTTTTTTTTAAGATTCCACATATATGCGTTAATATGTGATATTTGTTTTTCTCTTTCTGACTTATTTCACTCTGTATGACAGTCTCTATGTCCATCCACATCTCTACAAATGACTCAATTTCATTCCTTTTTATGGCTGAGTAATATTCCATTGTATATATGTACCACATCTTCTTTATCCATTCCTCTGTTGATGGACATTTAGGTTGTTTCCATGTCCTGGCTATTGTAAATAATACTGCAATGAACATTGGGGTGAATGTGTCTTTTTGAATTATGAGATTTCTTAATAGAAAACTCATGACACATCTTGATTGAATCATTCCTTTGATAAAGACCCAGTTCACCCTTCTGGCATCTTCACCATTGTTTTGTATCTCTTGTATAACTTTGTTTGTCATCTGTCATCAAAATCCTTTGGGTCAGGCACCATGTGTGGTTTGACAGAAAGAACATTTGCAGTGAAAATGAATGTCATGTGTCTGAATCTCAGTTCAGCCACTTGTTATCTGTGGGCCTTAGGGAGGATACCCAGGCTTCTTAATCTCCAGTTCCCTACCTATAAACAATTCAACTTACTAAATAAGACTAAATACTTAAAGGTGAATTATCCATTGTACAGCACACAGTAAGTCTTTAATAAATGTCATTTCCTTTCTCCTCAACACTTTCCTTCCATATAGTACCTTGCACATTACTCAGAAAGGTGCTGCAAATGTCTCAGGAAGTGATGAAGGATGTGCTCAGACATTATCAGAATGATGCAGATGAGCTCACTGTTACAGAAAATAAACTTCTTGGCAAAATAAACTTCTTGATAAGTGAAAACAGAGGGAGAAACAAAATATGTGCAATCATCTTTTCAGGTCCTCACTGGAAACCATCACCCAGACACCCACACTTCCAACTGCAGAGTTCTCCCACCTCTGCTAAGATGCCCAAGGCATGCCCTGAGGTGTGCAACAAGAGGGAAGAGAAAAATTGGAGGCTCAAAAATATAAGAAACTTAGTTAATTTGAAGGGGGAAACAGACATTTCCTGCACTCCTAAAAATCAGTGTGACCCATCAGCAAAAGGAGCCTTAATAGGGCTTCCCTGGTGGCACAGTGGTTGAGAGTCCGCCTGCCGATGCAGGGAACACGGGCTCGTGCCCCAGTCCGGGAAGATCCCACATGCCGCGGAGCGGCTAGGCCCGTGAGCTATGGCCACTGAGCCTGCGCGTCCGGAGCCTGTGCTCCGCAACGGGAGAGGCCACAACAGTGAGAGGCCCGCGTACCGCAACAGCAACAAAATACAAAAAAACAAAAAGGAGCCTTAATGGCCAATCTAACTCTCTGTGGGCATGGATGTTACTGTTGGCACTGACTTCTTTTCTTATTATTAGTTACATGTTCTAAACATTTAAGAGGGTTTTGAAGACAGATCTATGTTGAGTCTTACTAGCTTTTACCTTATGCAGATTAATTAACTGCCCAGCCTCATCTGTTTCCTCATCCGTAAAAATTAAGAAAATGTAGCAATGCCATCAATTCTCCCCTCAACACTTCTGTTCAGGCTTTGCCTTTAGAGAAGACCTATAGAGACCATCATTGCAACTACCTTCTGGATCTTTTTTCTGAGCTAGCAGCTTGTGAGCTCAAGGGCAGAGCAAGCCCTGAGAGCAGCAGAGTGAATGCCCCCAGGAGCCTCCTTACCCAGCAACGACTGGAGAGTTAGTGGGTAACCATCATTCATACTCACCCTTTGGTTGAGATAACTCTGTACCCTGCATTCCAGGATTCGCAAACTGCATTCTCTAGCTGCCCACAGGATTAACTTGCTTGAAAGCATACCATTTATTTACTGCCTTCCTTTCCTTGTCTTACTCCCTCTCTCCCCTACTTGTATTTCCTGGGATCACCTTTTAAATAAACTGCTTGTCTTTTCAGGGTTAGCTTCTAGGGGAACTCCAAACACCACAGAGAATAATGGTGTGTAACACCTGAGTGATTGCATATTCAATTCTTGGCACACTCCCTAGCCCATTATATCAGTCAGAGTTCAAACAGTCAGAAGCAATAGGAGAAATACATACTGGGAGATGATTTATGGCAAGGAATTGGCTTATGGGAGTGTGAGGGCTGGCTAAGCAAGTCCAAAATCTGTAGGACAGGTGACCAGGCAGGCTGGAACTCTCAGGCAGGAGCTGGAGACACCCTACAAGTAGAATTTCTTCTTCAAGGAAGCCTCAGCTCTGCTCTTAAGACCTATCAACTGATTTAGTGAGACCCATCCAGATTACTTAGGGGAAATCTCTCTTATTTAAAGTCAACTGATCATGTACTTCAATAACGTCTACAGAATACATTCACAGCAACATCTAGATTAGCATTCAATTGAATAAGTGGTGGCTGATGGCTAGACAAGTTGACACATTTAAAAGACAATCTCACACCCATGGTAAGTGCTAATGACAGAATATTAGTTATTAATTTACATCTGATAATAAAGATAACAATGGTTCATTGTAAAACATTTGAAAACAAAAAAAGATATGAAGAACAAAATAATACTCATTCATAAGTCCTCTCTGAAAAGATCACCACTAGCCATACATTTCACATGCACAAATAATGCCTCTGCTTTTACTCCATTAAATTACATGCGTCCTTCACTTCACAGTATATAATGAGCACGTGTTAGCTCATGTAATATTTAAACACTTTATTGTAATAGCTGCAAAGTATTTTATCATCTATAAGTATCATATTTTAGTAATTGCATGCCTTTTTGTTGGACATGTGGGTTCCTTCCACTTTTTAATTTTTTCATGAATCTCCTTGTATGTAAATCTTTGCCTGCATATTAGGCCTGCATAGTAATTATTTTAGGATAAGTTCCTAACTATCTAGTAATGAATCTGGCAGGTTCTTGTAATTGGTTCTGAAAAGAAACAGGCCCTGACACTCTAAGTCTTCCATCATATGTAGTGGACGAACCTCTCTCCAACACACCGAGAATGGTACTAGGAGTATCCTTGGGAGAAATTGGGAAAGTGAATGTCCAGTTGAGAAAAGTTGGTAGATTTGCAAAATTAACCCAATTATTTTAAAATCTTGTTGATGTAAGTTTCCAGCTTATACCCTTTCTTTCCAGAATTTTTTAGCATACTTTTTATACACAATTTGTATTATTTTAAAATCTAGATAATAAGAGAAAGGTACAGATCAGTGGTTGCTACATATTAGGGACAGGTGACGGTGTGACTATAAAAGTGTAACAAAGGAGTTTTCCAGGTGATAGGACTGTTTTGAATTCTGATTTTCTGGTGATTAAAAAAATCTATGTATGTGTTAAAATCCAGGGAAGTGTACACCAAAATAAGTCCATTTTACTGTATGACAATTTTAAAGAGGAGGAAACATGGAAAAAGTGGAATGATAGATAAGAAGAGAACGGAGTCATGGAGGGGATTTTGCAGAAAGATCAAGGCACATGTTCTTCAGTTGGTTTAATGTCATAATTTGGAGCACTGTGCTTTTCAGATCTTCAATCTGAGTCCTTAGCTTTAAGGGCAATGGTGGTTTCTATCATCATTTATACCCAAATAAAAATTATGATTCCACTTTATAAAAGATTTCTGGTAAATGAACAAAGTGTACCAATAAAGAGATTGATCTTTTCTACTTTGATTATTTTCAAGTGAAGATTTATTTATATTTCCCACGCTCATTTGCTGAACTTTTTCTGCATTTATACTTAGATGAAATCTTTTAGCTAAATGTTAAATCATACAAAGATATAGTCATCAATAATTGCATAAGGAATTTAAGCATTATGTTAAAAATATGGAAACTCAGTAGAAATTTTAATGTTACTTAATGCAAAGTATGATCTCTACATTTTACAATATTTCCTTTTATTAGTATTGTCGGCAGAGGTGGAAAGTCAAAGGGGTCTTGGTTTGGAACCAGGAGATATAATTCCTACATTGGTCCCAACCATCCTCTTGGGGAGACCCCAGGTGAGGCTGCTACACAATGACTGAGCCAATGCTGATGGTCTCTAGTAACCTTTGGAATGCTGCATTCACATATTATAAAGCGGTCCTCATCTGTTATCAGATGGTAGCTGCTAGCCAGTGGGTCTGTGTTCCTGTTCATGTGGACACTTACCTCTCCATCCAAAGTATCCTTAACATTTTTTCCAACCTTTGAGGCTTTTGAAATCTGTAAGATTATAAAACTAATGCTTATGGCTTTTTTTTTTTTTTTTTTTTTTTTTTTTTTTTTTTGTGCAAGCTAAGTAGGTGTTTGTTATAAACTCAATTTTCTGACTTAACGATACTTTGTTCCCTCCTCTTTGATGCTCTCTGATGCCATAATCAAGGTCCACTAGAGACTTACAAGCCCACCAATAACAACCCCTCTCTCCCTCCTGAATTTGGAAACAAGTGAAGAAAGACACAAGAATCAGACAGATGAAGGTCCAAATAATCAGATTTATTGCTTTTTAAAAATAAAATTAATATATATATAGTATACTTTTTAATTGAAGTATAGTTGATTTAAAATGTGCTAATTTCTGCTGCACAGCTTCTTAAGCCAGGGTTGGAGGACATAGACTCACCTGCAGCGAGGTGAGCCTGCTAATGCTTCTCCCTGAATTAGGCAGACACACACAGCCACCAGCACAGATGGGCCAATCCAGGCCTCACTTGTAGGGCATGACTGGGAGCAAACCAGAATGCATGTGGAGAGTGTGTTGGGCAAGGATGCTCAGCTCCTTCTACCAAACTCACCAGTCAGAGAGGCAGCCCCTCCTCCCATGGAGGGGAAGAAACGAAGGAAGGAAAAGTAGCCAGGCATGTTATTTGAGCTGAAGTTCCCCATGGCTACCACTATGTGAAGGAAATTAATGTGTATCTTCCTCTTGCTGAACCAACCAGCTGAGTCTAGGTTTTTTATGCAAGACACAAACACAAGATGACACTTGAACGAAAAGGAGATTACCTCCGTATGGGCAGCTTGGTGGTGCCAAGGGAGATGGCATGGAGAATGTGAGAATATTGAGAATTAAATTGTCATTCTTGGAGATTCAGGGTTTTACATCGTGGCATCATGGTGATTGTGTTAGTGTCTTCACAGCAGAAAGCTAGAAATCAACACTCTATCCACCACATCCCCAAGGAAGAGGCTTTTGGTCACTGCTGGGTTTTTTTAATTTAATTTTTTACTTTATATTGGAGTACAGTTGATTTACGATGTTGTGTTAGTTTCAGGTGTATAGCAAAATGATTCAGTTATGCATATACATATATCCATTATTTTTCAGATTCTTTTCACATATAGGTTATTACAGAATATTGAGAAGAGTTCCCTGTGCAATACAGTCGGTCCTTGTTGACTGGTCACTGATGTTTGATAAGCCCCTTGGAGTGTGGGGTAGCATGGCAAGAACCCAGGACCCCCATACGATGCCTGCCACGAGCGGGTTCTATGTAAATAAGGATGGTGGTGTCTCCCTTAGAGCAGTTCCGGGCACACTTTTCCACTGAAGCATAGATAGGAACCAGCTGGTGGGTGAGAAATGAAGGTGTCAGAAGCTTGAGAATTTAGCCTTGAAAAGTCTGCAACGAGGATGGCATTCCTTTGAAGCCCCTTATTTGTTCTGTCTTAAAAATTCATGAGATTTTAACAGTCACCCCTACAATACTTCCATTTTTACCTTGATATAAAAATAAGGTTTAAATTACCCACCATTAAGTAAAATTTATGCTTTCTGGGAAGATGTGGTATGCTTTGCCCTTGAACCTGCATTTCCCAGGCAGGTTTCTGAGTAACCACCACCCCCTAATTCCATTGTACCCAAGCCCAGTTTTAACAAGCACTGTTTATATGCAATATTCTTTCATCTACCCATCCAACAAATATTAACTAAGCGTCATAATTATTTGAAAGACCTTCTAAGTCATTAAACATTGTCCAAGTCTTAAGGAGTTATGACTTCTAGTAGAGGAGTTTACTCAATTTTCATTTATAATTTCATTTATAATAGGGCATTGAATGTCAAGTGCCTTTTCCAGTGAAAAGTAGTTAGTAGGCATTTAAAAAATATTTGATATCATTACAATTGTTTTTATTATTATCCTAAGAGTATATTGGAAAGAAAGGCAAAAAATATTGGCTTTTTGCTAGGAAAGGAAGAGGAAATTTAAAAGCTTTGATCAAAAATAAAACCAAACCAAAACAAAAAATACATTTTCTAGTGCTCTGTTGTTCTGACCTTCATTAGGTTGAAGACATCGTTTTAGTTAAAAACAAAAAAAGGCAAAAAAGTCATTGTCCTGTCTAAAAATATAAAATAAAATATACCAAGCTACAGGTAGCTTGGTATATGGCAATTCACGGGCTTAGTTACTTTTTCATATATTAAATATCTTTTGTAGATTTTTTGATGATGGCCATTCTGACCAGTGTGAGGTGATACCTCACTGTAGTTTTGATTTGCATTTCTCTAATAATTAGTGATGTTGAGCATCTTTTCATGTGTTTATTGGCCATCCATATGCCTTCTTTGGAGAAATGTCTATTTAGATCTTCTCCCCTTTTTTTTCATCGGGTTGTTTGTTTTTTGATATTGAGCTGCATGAGTTGTTTGTATATTTTGGAGATTAATCCCTTATCAGTTGCTTCTTTTGCAAATATTTTCTCCCATTCTGAGGGCTGTCTTTTCATCTTGTTTATGATTTCCTTTGCTATGCCAAACTTTTAAGTTTCATTAGGTCCCATTTGTTTATTTTTGTTTTTATTTTCATTACTCTAGGGTCCAAAAAGATCTTGCTGCAATCTACAAACAATAAATGCTGGAGAGGGTGTGGAGAAAAGGGAACCCTCTTTCACTCTTGGTGGGAATGTAAATTGATACAGCCACTATGGAAAACAGTAGGGAGGTTCCTTATAAAATTAAAAATAGAACTACCATATGGCCCAGCAATCCCACTCCAGGGCATATACCTGGAGAAAACCATAATTCAAAAAGATACATGCACCCCAATGTTCATTGCAGCACTAATTACTATAGCCAGGACACGGAAGCAACCTAAATGTCCATCAACAGAGGAATGGGTAAAGCAGATGTAGTACATGTATACAGTGGAATATTACTCAGTGATAAAAAGGAATGAAATTGTGCCATTTGCAGGGACATGGATAGATCTAGAGACTGTCATACAGAGTGAAGTAAGTCAGAAAGAGAAAAACAAACATAATATTGCTTATACATGGAATATAGAAAAATGATACAGATGAACTTATTTGTAAAGCAGAAATAGAAACACAGATGTAGAGAACAAATGTAGGGATACCAAGCAGGGGAGGGGAGAGTTGGATGAATTGGGAAATTGGGATAGACATATATATACTACAATGTATAAAATAGATAACTAATGAGAACCTATTGTATAGCACAAGGAACTCTACTCAGTGCTCTGTGGTGACCCAAATGGGAAGGAAATCCAAAGAAGAGGGCATATATGTATATGTATAGCTGATTCACTTTGCTGTACAGTAGAAACTAACACAACATTGTAAAGCAACTATTCTCGATAAAAATTAATTAGGAACTTTCCTGGTGGTCCAGTGGGTAAGACTCCATGCTCCCAATGCAGGGGGCCTGTGTTCAGTCCCTGGTCTGGGAACTAGATTCTGCTTGCATGCCGCAGCTAAGAGTCCACATGCCACAACTAAAAGATTCCGCATGTCACAACGAAGATCCCACAGGCCACAACTAAGACCTGGCACAGCCCAAATAAATAAATAAACAAATAAAAATAAATATTAATAAGTAAATATTAATAAATAAATAAATATCCTTATCCCAGCAAGACTGTAAGTCTCTTAAAGCAGCAATTGTTCTAGACCAGCACCATCCAATAGAAATATAATGCAAATTATATTTAAATTTAATTAAATTTAAATTAAATTTAACTAGTAGACACATGAAAAAAAATGAAAAGAAACAGGTGAATTTTAAATATCTAATAGACTCAAAATATCACCATTTCAATGTATAATCAATTTAAAGTTATAAATAAAATATTTTATAATTGTACCATTTTCAAAATCCACTGGTTTTGTATACAGCACATCTCAGTCTGAACTAGCTACATTTCAAGTGCTCAATAGCCACTGTGGCTAGCGGCTACCATCTTAGGACAGTGCAGGTGTAGACTCTAGAGCTTTAGTTGAAACTCCAAGAATACCTTCCATGAGGAACTCATCAACATACGTGTCTGAGTAAGTTTATTTTCATCATGGGCATTGATAACAAACTTACTCAATGGAATTCTTTCTAAATTTATTGATCACTTCTTAAGACAGCATAAATTAAGCATAATATAAATCTTGGAGGAAAGCAGTGGTTATGAACGTTAAAAGGAGTAGGTCTCTTCAGACCTACCTAAATAGGTCTAAAGACCTAAATAGGCCTAGTGAGACTTAAATAGATAGTTTGTATTTGCCCTGAACGGCTCTGTATTGCTAGGATTTTTGGTTCATATCTCGGGTGCTTCGACTTTTTATTTTCAGTCTTCTCCATCAATATCAGGCTCTTGTGTGTCCTTAACCTACTGTCATAATGACACACTGCTCACTCTTAACACAGATCTTCCCATCTCCCACACTCATAAACTTACACCCTAGAGGAAATGTTACTGTATATGTGAAATGTGCACATCAAAATAATATATTCTTGGGGTGAGAGACTGGAATATTCTCCCGTGAATAAAAATGCTTTTATTAACCTCTTGTCCTCTCAACTAACCTCAAGATACTGGCAGCTAGAAGACACATAAGGTTTTTTCAAGTGAAGAATTACTGTATTAATGTATTCTATTGTTTGATTATTTGGGTGCAACATATTTAAAAATACAAAGATTGTGGTCTGAAAATCCATGCAAAATACCTATGCTACAAAAAAGTCATTTGACTGATAGAGATTTAATTATTTCTCAAAGTATTACTCAAGTGATACTCAAGATATTCAAAGTATCTCAAAGTTACTTTTGAATAAAAAAGAAGACCTGGGGATATTTAGAAAGTATGTTTTACAAATAAAATACCCATGGAGGTATTTAGTCCTCCTCTAATGATATGTTGATAGTTTCAACATATCATTTGTGCAATCACAGTACTAACACTGTCATGGCCAAGAAAATTCCAAGGAATACAGTACTTATGAATTGTACATCACTCTTGTGCCCTAACCTTGAGTGACTTTCTTTACTCTCATTTACCAATTAAAAATTCCATTTCTCAGACTGAGATGCTATGGCCTGGATGTATGTTTGTGTCCCCTTGGTTACTTGATCTGTAAAATGGAATAACAATGCCTTCTTTACACAGAAGCTGGGAAGCTTACATAACCTAATGGCCTGAGAGCATTAGAAACTGCAAACATTATATCACAGGTCAGCAAACTACAACCCACAGGGCAAATCTGAGCAGCCACCTGTTTTCATAAAGAAAAGGTATTGGAACACAGCCAAACCCATTCATTTACATTTTACCCATGGCTGCTTTAGTACCACCAGGACAGAATTAAGTAGCTGTAACAGAGACGTGGTGTCTAAAATATTTTCCATCTGGCCCTTTGTAGAAAAAGATTGCCAGTCCCTCCTTTATATAAAGGTGAGGTATTACTGTAATTATGAATATTGTTCTCATGACCACTTGTGGAGAGACACCATGATATAGTGGCCCAAGTATAGGTTTTGAAGCCAATAGTCTTAGGTCACAGTGCCCTCTCTACCACTTTGGGAGATAGATGACTTCAGATATGCCCTTTGACCTCTCTGAACCTGTTTCTAAATGAGGATAAGAACTCTCATCAACTGATTTAACATGTGGATGAAGTAAGGCTACATTTTTAAGGTGTTTGATACCTAATAGCAACTTCTAAGCAATTGTTAATATCTCTCCCCTTTGGGTTCAAGGGCCACTGTTAGCATTTCTTTTTTTATTTTTCATCTTGCTTCACTCCTACAAGTGCTTCATACTGATCACAATATAGATCGTTAGCTTGTGTCTATTGATTTGGCAACTGATTCTCCTAATAGTAGGTGACCAAGCCACATATGTTTGGCTAGCACTGGATTAATGGTAAACTGGCATCTTTGCAGCAGAACTTGTCAGAGCCTTTAGCACCCTAAGGCACACTGTGAATATCTAATAATGGGACAGAGAATACTCTGTCTCTAACCTAGTTAACTTTGGAATAGTTTTCAATGAAGACCTGGCAGCATCTCAAGGATCTAATATTCCTGTTCCACAGAACAAGTGCTGGAAATGCTAGTCTTGTGCAGATGCTTTCATTTACTGAATTCTTGAGAGGGCAAGTGTTATCCATATGCTCATGAGTAAAAGACATAAAACTAGAACCTAGATCTCTCCACTTCCAGTTTGGCTTTATAATTAATCTACTGTTGATGCATTCAGGCAGTAATGTAGTTAAAACCCAGCTCTAGAGTTGGAATTACTGAGTTTAAATCCCAGGTCCACAATTTACTACTTGCATAAATTTGAGCAAAACAAGTGATGTCTCTGTGTTTCTACACCTGTAAAGTCAGAATGCTGCACTGCCTACCCTGGGCTTGGGGTTAGAAGCAAATATATAGGTGTGTGCATGTAATCCAGGGCCTAGCATATAGTATGTGCTTGATTGATATTACCTGCATTTATCCTCTGACTTAAATTATTAAAAACCATTTATTTATTATCTAGTATGTATAGGTATGAGTCATACAAAACTAATACATTATAGGTTTAACATTCCTCAAAGTGTGTTTAAAGGTGTCTTGTCTACCTGAGTGGCTGTATATCCTCTATTCCACTCCTTACTCATGTTTTGGTCTTAGTAAATTCTTTACACAGATTCAACTGCTGATGGTCTGAAACACTGTCTGCTGTCTCTCAGCCTTGAGGTTATTCATGCTTTTCTTTGCATGATGTGTCCTTCCCCTGTCACCTGCCTGACAAGCACCTCTTCACCCTTCGATGGTAACTTCAAGTATCACCTCCTCCATGAAGCCCTCCCTGGCTGCCCCTGATTCACAGGCTCTTTTGCCCATTGTCCTGAGCTTCCCTTGAAGCTCACAAAAGTAATAGCTTTTTTTTTTTTCCTCCCACAGCCCATGTACTGCAGGACACAAATGTAAAGGAGATATTATCTTTGCTTTTCATGCTGCTTTGAGATACCATTCCTCTTCCCTGTCAAAACTCCATCAGAGCTCCACTAAAATACATGTCATCAGATTACATCACCCCTACCTCTCCTTATGAAAATGATCAACCACAATCCTGTCATTTTTCTTCATTCATTAAAGAATTTGATAGTTGGTCACCATCTTTCTCTCCATCATTCCTCCTGATCATCATTTTTGTTGATTTCAGTAGAGCTGAAGATGGATCCAATGACCTGAGCCTTGGAATTATGTGTCTAGCCTCACTTTTACCTCTTCCTCACCTCCTACTCTGTTTTTTGTTTGTTTGTTTGTGTGTTTGTTTGTTTGTTTGTTTTTGTGGTACGCAGGCCTCTCACTGTTGTGGCCTCTCCCGTTGGGGAGCACAGGCTCTGGATGCACAGGCACTCAGCAGCATGTGGGATCTTCTCGGACCGGGGCACGAACCCACGTTCCCTGCATCAGCAGGCGGACTGTCAACCACCGCGCCACCAGGGAAGCCCTCTACTCTGTTTTGAATCCACTTCAGTGAGGATTTTGTTCCCACCACTACAATGATACTGTAGTTTTCAGAGGGACCAGCAACCCCTAAGCTAGCAGAGCCATTGTTTCATTCAAATTCAATCCTCATCTTAGAATCTCAAGACACGGTTGACCACTCATCTTTCTTGAAACACATTCTTACTTGGCACTTGGGAAACCACAGTCTTGATTTTGTCCTGTCTTCTGAGAAAGCAGTCTGTTCTCTTCAGACCCCTTTGCTGTCTGCTCCTCCTCTACCACCTGTAAATGCTGATGTTTTCTGATCTCAGCCCTTGCCCCTCAGCCCTTGTCTAACCACACACTCTTCCTAAGTAAGCAGTCCCATACTTTTAAATACCATATACGTGCCCATAACTCCCATATTTATATCTTCAGTTTTGACTGCTCCCCAAATTCCAGACTGGTATAACCAACTACCTACCTAATAACTCATTGATCAGGTCAAAAACCTTGATTACCTTTTCTTAACTCCCATTTTCAATCAATTAGCAAGTCTCTCCAGTTACTTCCAACCTACGTCGTGAACTTGACCACTTCTCAACAACTCCACCACTACCTCATCAGCTAAAGCTCTCATTGGACACTGCAATGTCCTCCATTCTTGCTCCCCTCCTCTTTATATTTTCTTTTTCTTATTATTTTTATTTATTTTTTACTTTTAAAATTAAAGTATGGTGATTTACAATGTTGCATAAAAGAAATTAAATGTCCATCAACAGATGAATGGTCAAACAAAGTGTGGCACATATACATAATGGAATATTACTCGATCATAAAAAAGAATGAAATAATGCCATTTGAAGCAAAATGGATGGACCTAGATGTTATTATACTAAGTGAAGTAAGCCAGACAGAAAAAGACAAATTATCATATGATATCACTTATATGTGGAATCTAAAAATATGATACAAATGAACTTACTTACAAAACAGAAACAGACCCACAGACATAGAAAGCAAACTTATGGTTACCAAAGGGGAAAGGGTCAGGGAGGATGAATTAGGAGTTTGAGATTAGCAGATATACACTACTATATATAAAAAAGATTAACAACGACCACCTACTGACTCACACAGGGAACTATATTCAATATCTTGTAATAACCTATAATGGAAAAGAATCTGAAAAAGAATATATATCTGAATCACTTTGTGTACATCTGAAACTAACACAACATTGTAAATCAACTATATATTTTCATTTTAATACATGAATTAGATATGACGCTCCCTTACTCAAAGCTCAGATAAACAACACTCAATCACACTATAAACAAAATTTAAGCTCTGTTAATATACACAAGATCTTATAGGGTTAGGACCCTGCCAGTATCTCCAACTTCATTTCACACCACATACCCCACTCAACCTATTATGATTACTGGACTTATTGCTGTTCCCGTAATTCACAAATATATTCCGGCCTCAGGACCTTATCACTGCCTGTTCTCTCTGTCTCCCCTTACTATTTACAAGTCCCTGATTTTCAAAAATTTCCTCCTCGAAGAAGCCATCCTTCCATAAGACAAGTAAACTGGTTCCTACCTCCCATTAGTCTCTATCCTTTTTCTCTCCTTTATTTTTCTTCATGGCATTTATCTCCAAGTTCAATTACATTACCTATCCATTTGATTATTATTTCCTATTCACTGTACTAACATAAATAAGTTCTATGAAATACGGAGACTGTATCATTTGAACTATGTTAACATTAACAAGTAGATTAGCTCATAGTGGGTGCTCAATAAATACTTGTTGAATAAAAAATAATAATAACTAACTGTGTGCCAATAATATCTACAATGCAGATTGATAGCACTTATAGCATCTTATTGGACATGACCATTCTAATGTTTTTGGTTTCTCATTTTGCTGTGAGGATGGGGGTTATGAGTTATTTATCCACAGTGCCTTCAACAGTTTATGGCATGAATTAGATAATCAGTAAATATTTAATAGCTGAAATTATATTTACTGATTGTTATGTTTTGTATCATTTGAGTCTCAGCAATGAGAGGTTCAGGGAAGTTTTTATTTCCACTTTGCAACAGATCACAAATACCAAGAAAAGAGAAATGTTTAACTCATAACCATATATAAAAGAGAGGGAAAGGGAGAGAATAGGAAATGCCAGAAGAAGCTGGAGGTATAGGCTGCAGCCAGACGGGGAAGCACTTGGAAAAACATGCTTGGAAATTTGGACTTTATCCTGTAATATACTGCAAAACAGTTGCACAAATCAGCAGTATAACAATCACATTTTGTTTCTTATACTATGTAACAGTTCTGAGTCTAAACCCTCCATTTATGACATCTAAACAATCCACTCAACTGAAGAATTGGCAAACTTCTCATCAGTTCTGGGCTGTGTGGCTGGCCAAGTACTTCCCTAATTTAATTCACAGGCAACTCCTAAGGGTTTACATCTGCACAAGGTCTAAAAAATTAAATCATCCCAGAATATCCTCTTTTTATAAACATCTAACTTGTTATTTGCTTATTTTTCCATTTATCCAACCCCACATCCATTTATCTGATTATTCATATTTATTGAGTACCTATCATATACTAGGAATTGTGCTAGAAGTCGTGTGAAGTTTAAAAAATAAGTTTATATATAGAAATATATTTTAATAAATAGGTGAATATTTCATAGAGTTAGAAATCTTTATTCATTAGTCATAGCCATTGCTCATATGGCATTTTACAATTTATAAAGATTTTTAAATATAATTGACTCATTCATTATATGAAATTTATGGCATGCTTACTATGAGCTAAGCACTAGATATATAAAGACACATAAACACCTCCTGCCTTCTAGGAGCAGGCTCATCTGTGTTAGTGTGTATGTGGGACGGTGGGGTGGGGCATAGGACAAAGAAAGGGCAGATGTTAGGATGCAGCATCCACAACAGCCCCAGGTGGGAGTAATCTTCACCATCACCCACGCTTTACAGAGGAGGAAACTGCGAGTCTGGTTTAGCAGGAAGCCAAAGATGACTCTTTACAGATGGCAACACCAGAATATGAATGCAATTGATCAACTCCCAAATCTTAGTCCTCTTCTTCTCCCTTTCCCTTTCCTTTCCAAATAATTCAATCCTAAAGCTATGAGGTGGAGCAGATGAGCACTGGCCTCTAGACCCAGTTGGGGAGAGCCACGATGGTCCAGAACAGAGCTTTGGAGCCCTGACTTATCTCTGTTCCATGTTGTCTGAAGCCTCAGCAAAGAACAATGAAGGCTGGAGATGATTCAGTAGCTGAAGGCCAGACTCAGCTGAAGAGTTACTCACCTATAAAGGACATTGTTGAGACATCGGAAGTGAATGCTTGTTGTCAGCTGGCGTGTCACCTGTGAATTTCAGACAGAATACCGACACATGGCCACTTGGTATAGTCTCTCTGATTCCCCAGGGTATGGAGATGGAGTTCCAAGAGTGAGCAGTTCCAAACGGGCAGCAGGAAGCTACACTGCTTTTTGTGACCTGACTTTGGAAGATACATTGTATCAGTCCCTTCATAGTCACAGGCCCACTCACATCAAGGAAAGAGAACACATATCCCACCTGGCAGGAGAACAGTTAACAGCACACTGTAAGAACAGCCAGGCAGAGAAAGACAAATGTGATACCACATAAATGTAGAATCTAAAAAAAAATGATACAAGTGAACTTATTTACAAAAAAAAATAGATGACAGAGGTAGAAAACAAACTTATAGTTACCAAAAGGGAAATGTGTGGAGGAGGGATAGATTAGGAGTTTGGGAGTAACAGATACAAAACTACTATATAGAAACTAGATAAACAAGGACCTACCATATAGCACAGGGGAAAAAAATTTAAAAAGGACAGCATGTAAGGTGGAAGATCTCTGTGGAGCCACCTTGTAGAATGCAGGCTGTCACAGATGCAGTTAGAAGGACACAACATCAATTCTGAGATACTCCTGTTAAAAATGTGCGATCTGAAACTAAATATGAGGCATATTAGACAAAGCCGAATTGAGGCAGATTGTAAAAATAACTGGCCTGTAGTCTTCAAAAGCGTCAAGAGCATGAACTTGCAGGAAAAAATGAATTTTTCCAGGGGTAACATGTGATTCTGAATTACACCCTTTCACCATAAAGGAACATTATTGGGACATTTGGAAAACTTCAATGGAATTTGAAGGTTAGATGGTAATAATGTGTCAAGGTTACTTTCCCAAATTTGATGATGTTATTATGGTTATGTAGAAGAATATTCTTGTTGAGAGAAAATAAATACTACAGTACTGAAGGGGAATAGTGCCTCAGGTCAGTAGTATTTCCTCAAAGTTCTTTCTTCCACATTTATAATTCTTCTGCAAGTTCAAGACTTTATTAAAAAAATTCATTCTCCTTTTTTTGATTAACCGAAACAACAGCTGGACGCCCAAGGCCATGTCCACCAAAACCATCAAGGAATAGATTCTATTTTTCCTCAAACCAACTGGAAATACATACCAAACCTCCACTTCCCTTTGAATATGCAAAGACCAAGGAGGAGGGAAAAATTAAATTAAAACCTTAATGTGCATGTTTTCTATCATATTTTTTGTTTTTTTCTTTAGAGGTTTTTTGTTGGTGTGTCTTTTTACTTGGAAGAGAACTAGTGGCTGTCTTGTGCTCCTATAAGAAAGAACAAAACCTGATTCCTAAATAATTCATGCTTTGTATTGACTAAGATCACAGCAGGTAGTTTAGAATAATCAATCCATAATGTGCCATAATAAGGTTTTGCTGAAGGATACATGTAGAGTCAGGAATTTTCAGCAATCTCTCTATTTGTGTGATTCTCTATTTAGAAGTTCTGCTATTCAAGTCAAGATTATGTTTAAATTTTTCCAACTAAAGAATATTACCTTATTACTATGGATAAATCTGGTCCTTAACTGTTCATTAAATTATTCTTATAATTCCACAAAATCTACTAATCTTTAAAAAAGAAAAAAAATATCATAAAGAGCCAAAGACAGTTTGAAAAAAATAAACAATGATTTTTAAATTTTCCATTCTAACACAATAACTTTTCAATTCCAGTCTGCATTAAACATTTTAGAAGTTGTAGAGTATCACAGCATTTCTTACTTTTATTTTTTCACCTAATGTTGTACCACAAACTATTATCCGTATTGTATATAGTTGCCATAACTGTCATTTTTAGTAATAACTCATCTCCCCATTGCAGACTGGTTTGCCCAGATTTCTCTCCCAACACAAACCTTACACCTAATTCAAACCTTTCCTTCCCAAATCACCTCCAACTTCCCTAAAGTTATCTCTCCCTCCTCTAAACATTTGCAACATTTAATGTATCTCTTCCAGTCGACACTTGTCAGATATTACTGGCGTTGGGAGATCTTTTTCTCTCCATCTAGAGCTCTGCTGTCCAATCTAGTTCCTCCTAACTTCATAGGGCTATATACATTTCAAATTAAATTTAAATTAAAGTAAAAATCCTGTTGCTCATGTGTAGTCACCAGATTTCCACTGCTCAATAGCATGTGTGACTAGTGCCTACTATTTTAGACAGTGTAGATTAAGAACTGCTCCATCATCACAGAAATTTCTAACAGACAGAGCTGCTCTAGATTGTGAGCACCTCAAAGGCACATCTTTTAAAATGTCAGTCCTGCAATTCCAGATGCAGGTAAAGGTGTATGGAAAGGGCATTCTCATTCAAAGGGGAAATGGGTACAAACACTTTTGAGAATAATCTGGTAATATTTAGTAAATTTAAAAATATACAAACTCCACAATTTCCACTTTTCCACATTTACGTATATACTCTAGAAAAAACTCATACTCATAGGCATAAAATGACATGTACCAAAAGTTCACTGCCACTTTGCTTATAAAAGCAATAAGTTAAGAAAAAAATCTAAATATCTATCAATGAGGATATGAATGAATAAAGTAAAGAATATTCATGTGAGAGAAAACTATACAAAACTTAAATAAAAGAATCATTCTTTATATCAGCCTAGAAGATATAAAAACATATATATATATATATATATATATATATATATAATAAAAAAT